>NC_063188.1:66898414-67106548 GCF_023159225.1 Perognathus longimembris pacificus | reverse complement strand
CCTCATAGTTCTTTATTTGGTGGAGGAAATAATGGACTTAAGACCTCTATCCTCACAGATCACAGTAAGTGTACTCATTCAGAAGCCTGCAGAGCCAATCCTAGGAATCTAAGCAGAAGCATCTAGAAGCACTTCCTACTTTACTGGATACTTTTTCTTAGTCCCCATCTCTTCCAGAATATACCCTTCCTTTTTTCTCTCATCTTTTTTTCCTCTGGCCTGGAACTTTCATTACTTCTTTCTATTGTCTCTCAAGAATCTATTGTGAATAGCAATTAAGATGTAGAGTCTGAAAGATATTGATTGAAGGCCTATGTCTGCTATTTATTGACTGATTCATCTTGGGTAGTTGATGTCATTTGTTAGCCTCATTTTTCTCTCCTGTAACACCAGGTTGTTGTGAGGATTAAACGAATGCATGCACAATTCTTAGCATAGCATTTGACAGAGTTAGTATTCAATAAATGGTATTCTTGTTCCTTGAAAATTAAGCTCTTCTAAGAAGCCAAAATAAAACTCCCTCCTCATAACTCCCAAACTTTTATTACTTATCAGAACCACCTTTCTTTTCTTTTCACTAGTCCTGGGGCTTGAACTCAGGGCCTGAGCACTGTTCATGAGCTTCTTTTGCCCAAGGTTAGTGCTCTACCACTTGAGCCACAGAAACACTTCCAGCTTTCTCTGTTTATGTGGTACTGAGGAATCAAACCGGGGCTTCATGCATGCTAGGAAAGCACGCTACCACTAAGCCACATTCCCAGCCCTCAGAACCACCTTTCTAATAGACCTATTTATTTGTCAGTTTCTGCTGAACTGAGGCAGAGTTAAAGTGTCTTATTAATTAATGTCTGTACTCCCTGTAATGGTTGTTTTTCTTTCTTTCTTTCTTTTTGCCAGTCCTGTGCCTTGAACTCAGGGCCTGAGCACTGTCCCTGGCTTCTCTTTGCTCAAGGCTAGCACTCTGCCACTTGAGCCACAGTGCCACTTCTGGCCGTTTTCTATATATGTGGTGCTTGGGAATTGAACCCAGGGCTTCATGTATGCGAGGCAAGCACTCTTGCCACTAAGTCATATTCCCAACCCCTACCCAGCACCTGATACACATATATTCAAGGAGTAGTTATTTATTGCCTTGCTTCCACTAGAGGGCAGTCATGGGTCTCATTTCTTTATGCTCTCACTCTTAGTTGTCATAATGTTTTATAGTGGTATAATGGGACTTAAGGATTAGCTGGCAGAATTTCAGGACAATGGCAGACAGTAGAAATGAGATTATTGGGAAAGGGTGCGTACTCAGTATTGAGACTGGTGGAAAGTGGTGGAAGTGAAGATCCCAGACTCTTGGTGTCTTCATCAAAGAATTAAAAGAACATGTACATACAAAGGTAAGGTGGCAAAGTCAGGAGTTTAATACAGAGAGAAAGTTTACCATTAAGGGAAAAGGTGGGATCCAGCTAGGTGGCTCAAAAGTAAATTAGAAACATTTTTTGCTCCCCATGTAGAAATGGCAGTTAAAGATTCAAAAATGGCAGCTTAGTTCTTTCTGAGTTGGGGCAATAAACATGGTCAGTGGTTCAGGGTGACCAAGATGCTTATTACTTAGTATTCTAAAACATGGAAGTGTCTATGAGCCTACATGGACAATAGGTGAGCTTTAGCATTTAATAAGTTTTTAATCTGTCTCTACACAGAAATTAGCCAATTTTTACCATTTCAAAGAAGAGGGTAGTTTTAGATAGCTTGCTCATTTTAGGTCTCCCAGACTTTGTACTAGCATTGAAATGGAGGGAAGTTTAACTCCTTTGTTAGTTGCTTCCCGGCTCTAATTTCTGAGTTTGCCCTTTTTGTATTTATTGAAAAATATAATTTGGGGCTGGGGATATAGCCTAGTGGCAAGAGTGCCTGCCTCGGATACACGAGGCCCTAGGTTCGATTCCCCAGCACCACATATACAGAAAACGGCCAGAAGTGGCGCTGTGGCTCAAGTGGCAGAGTGCTAGCCTTGAGCGGGAAGAAGCCAGGGACAGTGCTCAGGCCCTGAGTCCAAGGCCCAGGACTGGCCAAAAAAAAAAAAAAAAAGAAAAATATAATTTGGTCCCTTTTTATCTTAAAGGAGGACATAGATAGAGGAGACAGAAGTCATAGATGTCTCCTAGGGCATGACAAGGAAAGGGGGTCAGTTTCAGCATTTTTTCCCTATAGCTAGCCTGCCTTACTACCATTCACAAATAATACTCAGCAAGCCTACCTTACTACCATTCACAAATAATACTCGTCTAGAATCCTAGCTACTCAGGAGGCTGATATTTAAAGATCAAGGTTAGAAGCCAGCTCAGGAAGAAACATCTGTAAGACTCTTATTTCCAACTAACCAGCAAAAAGTCAAAAATGGAGGTGTAGCCTTGAGCAAAAATACTAAGCATGCTAGAAAGCTCCCAAGTTCAAGCTCTAGTACCAACATATACACACAAAAAATAATAATACTCAACAAAGACAGCCCAATTCTGGAATTCTTTATAGCTGCTAGTCTTCCAGTGTTTGGTGAACAAACAAACACCTTCAAGGATTTGGGAACTTATAGTTTCTGAAGTACTTTTTCAATCACTAGTTCATGGAGTCCTCAGAATTGCTGATAATTATTACATCTTTTAGTTTGGTCACTTCTTTGCTCCACTATAGGTGCCACCATGGTCAAAAACTGTGTGACATCAGAATTTTTAATTAAAGAAATTACATTTGCTTAGGAGAGGAACACAGAAGTGCATTGCCTATATGCATCTTATCATATAAAGTAATATTTATTGAAATGAACTCTAAGAAATGGAAACAAGATGTTTTTACTTTGTTGATGCTTTTGCTTTTATTCTTGTTTGTTTGTTTGTTTGTTTATCTGTCTTTGGGAGGGTAAGAGGGGCAAAGAAATAGAGGGACAAATGGGTGAACACATGCAGAAGTGGTATTTACTAGACACAATACTGAAAATAACTATACAATGTGGAGGGAGGGAAAACTGGGAAAGAGTTAGGGAAGGGGTGAAAAGAAATAACTTATATAACTGTAATCCCTCTGTACATTACCATAATAATGATAACAACAATAATAACAATAAATTAAAATGCATTTGTACACATTTGCAATTAGTTCAACATGCTCTGTTCGGCCAGTATACACTGCTAATTCAAGGATAATATCAGCCAGAAGTGTAGCATTTTTGGATCCATCTCCAATGGACCAGTTTGGGTCTCAGCAGCAGGTAACTACACTATTGTCAGGACTACCAGCATTTCATTTTTCCTTTCTGAACCTCAAGCTTTCCTCCTATAAGATAGGTATAATAACAATAAATTGGGTGTTGAAAGAATTAGGAGATGACAGAAAAAGATCAGGTGGCTGGGCACTGGCCACCTATAATCCAAAATACTCATGAAGCTGCGATCTGAGAATCGATGTTTGAAGCCAGCCTGGGGAGAAAAAGCTGTGAGATTCTGATCTCCATTTAACCATTAAAAAAAAGCCAAAAGCTGGAAGTGGTGCTCTGTATCAAAAATAGTAGAATGCTAATCTTGAGCAAAACACGAACAGCTTGCAGGACCTGAGTTCAAGCCCCATAACTAACCAACTAAACAAACAAATAAATAAAATTAAAATTAAATAAAAAATAAAACACCATCTTTAAGCTGGGTGTTGGTGGCTCACACTTGTAATCCTAGCTACTCAGGAGGCTGAGATCTGCGCATTGAGGTTTGAAGCCAGACTGGGCAGGAAAGTTCATGAGACACTTATTTCCAATAAAGTACTCAGAAAAAGCCAGAAGTGATGCTTTGGCTCAAGTGGTGGACCAGTCTTGAGCACAGAGAAGCTAAAGGACAGCATCCAAGACCTGAGTTCAAGCCCCAGGACCAGCAAAAAAAAAAAGAAAAAAAAAGAAAAAAGAAAAGCCAAAATCTGAGAAAATAAAGGACAGTGCCCAGGCCTTGAGTTCAAGATTTAGCACCAGGGTGCATGCACACATGCACATGTACACATGCACATGCACACACACACACACACACACACATGCCCTCCTCACACATGCACACACACAGGTCAGAAATAAACCAAGTATTTATCATTATACAGCTACATAATGGAATATTACATAGAACAAAGATTGAAGACTTTCTCCAATAATTTGATGCAGAAAGATTTCCAGGACATACTGCTTGGTAGAAAAAAACGCAAGGTATGATGGTATGTGATATCTTTAATGGAGGGGTTGTTGATATGAGTATAGATTTGCATTTGCCTGTGCTTGCATGTAGCAACACTGAAGGGATATACAGAATATCAACAATAACAACAAAAATCTTTAGGGGATATACTGTGCAGACAAGGAGCAACATGGGAACAAAATTTCACAACCTTGTAACATTATTTATAATACTGACTTGGAACCCTATGTATGCATTTCCTACAAAAACATTTTTAGAATTATAGGTGCCTAGGTACTTAAGAGGCTGAAATCTGAGGATCATGGCTCAAAGCTAGCCAGGGAAGGAAAGTCTGTTGGACTGTTATATCCAATTAACCAGCAAAGAGGTGAAAGTGGAGTTGTGGCTAAAGTGCTACTGTATCAGCCTTGAACAGAGAAAGCCAAGCAAGAATGCAAGGCCCAATTGCAGCAAATAAAAGAAAGACTGGATAAATGCGATTGTATCAAACTGAAGAGTTTCTTTGTGGCAAAGGGCATAGCTAGCAAGATAAATAGAAAGCCCATAGAATGGGAGAAAATCTTTACTAGCTATGCATCATACAAGGACATCACATCAAAAATATACTTAGAGCTCAGAAAAATTAAAGCCCCCCAAAATAAATCCTCAAAGAATCAACAACCCAATTAATAAATGGGCTTAAAGAGAGATTTCTCAGAGGAAGAAGTAAGAATGGCCAATGGACACATGAAATAATGTTCAACATCTCTGGCCATAAAAAAATGCAAATCAAAACAACATTGAGATTCCACCTCACTACAGTTAGAATGACCATTATCAGGAAAACTAACAGTAGCAAGTGCTGGAAGGGATGTGCCCAAAAGAGAACTCTATTACACTGTTGGTGTGAATATGAACCTGTTCAACCACTGTGGAAAGCAGTATGGAGGTTCCTTAAAAGACTAAACATAGGGCTCCCATTCTTGGACATTCTTGGCCACAAACCAGGCCACACTAGAGCCACCAGCACAACCATGTTCATTGCAGCATTGTTTTTCCATAGCCAAGAAATGAAATCAACTCAGATGTCCCTCAGTGGATGAATGGATCAAAAGAATGTGCATATATATACAATGGAATTCTATTCATCCATCAGGAAAATTATATTATACCATTTATAAGATAATGGAAAGACTTGGAAAAAATATATTAAGCAAAGTAAGTGAGAGTCAAAGAAACATAAGCTGCATGGTTTTCCTCATTTGTGGTAACTAGTTATAACTCTACAAGTAAACACACTGAATGGATATATATGCACTCACACACTGGGACATGATAAATTATGTAGTACTCTAAATATTCAGACACTAAGGCCAAAGAAAAATATGCATAGGAGTGGTTGAGAAAGGCTCGATTGCTATGTGCATATGATGATATAAAATAATATTGTTTGAACTGAACACCAAGAAAAGGCAACAAGAGACATTTTTAGTTGCCATTTTTTGATGTTTTTGTTTACTTTTCATGTTGTATTATTTGTTAGTTTGTATTGGGGGGGGTAAGAGAGGGCATAGAAAAGGTGGAACAAGGGTGAACAAATATAACAGTGGTACTCAATAGACATTGTGAGGAAAATGAACTGTACATCTTGTGGGTAGGGACAGGAGGGAAAAACTGGGAGAAAGAGACAGAAGGGTTGACATGGTTCAAAAAGAACTGTAATTACTCAGTACCTTATTTATGTAGTTGTAACCCCTCTGTATATAAACTATACAATAACAATAAAAAGAGTGCAAGGCCCAGAGTTCAAGCCCCAGTACTGAAAACAAAGACTAAAGACGCTGTGCTAGCAAAAGCAAGTTACTTCCAGATTTTTAAAATAATTATGGGGGCTGGGAATATGGCCTAGTGGCAAGAGCGCTTGCCTCATATACATGAAGCCCGGAGTTCGATTCCCAAGCACCACATATATAGAAAATGGCCAGAAGTGGCGCTGTGGCTCAAGTGGCAGAGTGCTAGCCTTGAAGAAAAAGAAGCCAGGGACAGTGCTCAGGCCTTGAGTCCAGGGCCAGTACTGGTAATAAATAAATAAATAAATAAATAAATAAATAAATAAAACAAAAAAATTAAAATCAATTATGTCATTCTATGTTGTATTTTATATATATTTTTTCACTTTAAAGTGTCCCTCCTTTTCTTGCTCACCTTGCAAATTCCTAAATTATTGTGCCAGTCCTAGTTCTAGAACTTAGGGTATGGGTACTGTCCCTTAACATTTTTGATCAAGATTGGTACTTTATCACTTGAGCCACAGCTCTGGCAGACTTCCAGCTTTTTGTTAGTTCACTGAAGATAAGAATCTCACATATCTTCCTGCCCAGTCTACCTTTGAATCAAGCTCCTCAGAGCTCAGCTTCCTAGGAGTAGCTACAAGTACAAGCAGAAGCCACCAGCTCTTGGCCTTAGTATATTCTTGTCTGGACAGACCATGTAAAGCTTCTAAAGAGAGATACCTGCATTGATACAAGCTCTGAATCATGTCAAGTGTATCCTCCCTCTGCTAAGTAGTGATACATAAGTGATGCAAGTGAGTGGTCCTTGTTCTCTGGACCGTATAGAAATAAAGCCAGGAACAGTGAAAAACTTGGGCAGAAGAGAAGTATATTACAATGTGAAATACAAAACTGCACAAGGAGATAGACAGGAGGCCAGAGATTGTTATGCAATCTCAGTCTCCTTTTATCCACTCCTAAGGAATTTGGGGGGCTAGATGGGAAAGGGTCAGGAGCAAATTAGCTGGCTCTGGGAAAACTGGTCATTTGGGAAATAAATAATCTTTCAGGAGTGATGGATGATCCGATTCCTGGGGAAGGGTGCAACACAACTCTAAGGTCATAAAACTACTTACCGCAGGTATTTTACCATGAAGACGACTGACTATGGCTGTCTTTCCATCTATAGGGTTGCAATCATCCCAGAAATTTGTAATTGCACAATTTTTCTTTCTCCTCTTCATTCTAGGATCCCTCAACCTGCCTGGACCCATTATGTGTGGCACATTTGTCGCTTTAACTCTATTGGGAGTCCTTAGTGGTATTGTTTTCAATGTCTTGGTCTTAGAGAAGATGTAAACTCTGTACTGCACCTCAAAGCATTGAAGAAAAATCTACTACATCAAGTTTTAAGTCCAATCCCAAGATAAATGTCTCAGAAAGTACAGTGCTCTGATCCAAATATGACACTGGACCAGATCAATCTTTCACCAATGGAATAACCCAGAAGTACCATATTGATAATCCCTATATCAGTAAGTAGGTCCCTTCACTTGTTGTCTCTTTAAACCCTTCCTAGATACCATCCCTGATTCTCAATAAAGCTATTGTTCTATATCCCATTCCCCTATTGGCTGGCACAATTCATATGGGCTAATCTCAGATCTACATCACACAGTTACCCTATTCCAGAACTCCTTACTATACACCCTGAAACTCATTGCAGAGAGAAGCATTGAGAAAGTCGAATAACAAGGCTCAAACACATCTCTGAACCTTGAAGGCAATTTTCTGTTTTCTGAAGAAAAAAAAAATGAGTTGAGCCGAACACCAGTGGTTCACATGTATCCTAGCTACTCAAGAGGCTGAGACCTGAGGATTGGGGTTCAAAGCCATCCAGGGCAGGAAAGTCCGTAAGACTCTTTTCTCCAATTAAGCACCCCCCAAAAAGGGAGAAATGGAGCTGTGGTCCAAGTGGTAGAGCACTAGCCTTGAGGGGAATAAAAGCTCAGGGATGGTGCCTAGGCCCTGATTTCAAGCCCCAAGACTGGCACAAAAATAATGAGTTGTCTTTAAGTCTCTTTTGTGTATTTTCTAATACCTGCAGTTAATGGCTGCTGCCATTTCTCTTTCTCCTAAAAAGTCAGGGTTTTGCTTAAAAATGGTCTAATTTAGTTGATGAGTTGGGTAGGAAGGTTCTCATCAGTTCCTAGTCTTCAGGTTTCTGTACACATTACAAAGTGTACCCTGTGCTTATATGCTGAAAAACCTGACAAGAAGATGGCATTTCATTTGTGCTGATTAATGTTCACTGCAGTGTTTGCCATTTAAGCTCTCATTTGGAGCCCTGCTTCCCACAAGGCGGGTGAGGGAATTTGAGGGTTCAGCTCACTCTGGGTGGGGGTGGGGAAGACTTGATTATCAGCATTAAATGAATGGATATATGTGAATATTTATCTTCTTTTTCAGACCAGTATTGAAAAAAAATTTAAAGACAGCTGGAGGTCAATACACAAATTAGAATTTTTACAAAAGGACTACAGGCTGTGAATTTTAAAGGCAGTGGAAAATGATTCACTATTCTTTCTCTAAGGGTGAAAGTCTACTGGTGCTAATAGGTAATCTGACCTCTGAGCTAGAATTAATCAAAAAATTTTGCAAGTGGTAAACCCAATGAGCTTCCCCAAAGTAATCAAAATGATTTAATACCTTGGTCTTTTATAATTGCTAATGAACAATTCCCTTAGACATCAACAATTGGTTGGAGAAAGCTACTCACAGTTTACTCATGAATATCTTCTGGTCTAGCGTGGAGTGCGTGTTTGTTGGTAATGGGGCTTGAACTCAGGGTCTGGAGTTTTCTCTGAGATTTTTTGCTCAATGCTTATACTCTACCTCTTGAATCACAGCTCTACTTCCATTTTTTGGGTGTTTTGAGGGGGGGTGCTTACTAGTGAATTGAAGGTTAAAACCTTAGCAATTTGTCTGATCCAGTTTGGCACCCAACCAGGATCCTCAGATCTTACCCACTAGAATAGCTAGGATTAAAGGCTAGAACCACAGAAGTAGCAACCTCCAACTCTTAGGCAATAGTTATGGGTAGCCAAAATAGGATTCACTTAGTATTCTAGAATATGGAAATATCTCTGTTTCTACCCAAAACATTTGGATAACAGGTTAGATATAGGCCTTCCTGTTCTCAGATGAGCTTCTTGAAAGCATAGGTCCCCGCCATTCCAGAGGACCATGCAGAGATAATCACAGGCAGGAGAAGAAGGTTCATAAGAAGGTTTATTAGTGGGGCCATAGTTCCCATGGGAGAGGGAGCTACATGGCATCTGCACATTATCCAGGTGGCAGCTTCTCTCTGGGGTAAAGGGGAAGTAGTTAGGTAGTGAGTAGGAGTGGCTCATTAGGTATGGGTGGATCTGGGGGCTAGTGGGAGGAGCTGAGGACCTGAGGCTAGGGAAATGCTAACATTCCCCCATTTGTTGTTTATTAATAACAGTGGAGGGGTGCCAGGCTGGGAGTATGGGCGGAGGTTGTTTCTTCTGGAGCTATTTCCTGCTGTAGTCATGGGTCCCTGATTCATCATTTGGCCTGGTACCATCCAGTTTGGTTGGTAAAAGTCCTCATCATTTTCACGAGAATGGTTATCAGGGCCAATGGGTGTCATGGTCTCCTCTGGCTACCTCCTGCAGCTTGGGCACATCAAGGAGTCACTGGGCCTAGGGTCTTCAGGGTCCAGATCTACACTGGGCAGAGAGGTGTAGTAAGAGGATGGCCTTTAATTGCAAGTTCCCAGGTGGCGGCCTGGGTGAGGGATGTTATCCTATTAAAAGAGACTTTTGAAAAGGTCAGGCAAAAGGCTGACAAATTCACAGGACCAGTTAAAATGAACAACATGGGAGAACACACCCTGGGCACAAGCCAGAAAAGTTCCATTTGGAACATAAGCCCAATTGTGGCCCATTACAAGGAAGGAGGAATAACTGGACTGGGGGCAGAAAGGAAGTGTTTAGGGATAGTGGACTGGTTGGGAGTAACCAGTCAGAAGTTAATATATATATATATATATAATGTATATAATATATTATATATAATTATATTATCATATATTATTATATAATAATTATTATAATAATTATTATATAATTATAAATATTATATAATTATATATTATATATAATATTATATATTGTATATAATATTATATATATATATACATACATACATACATACATACATACACACACAAATAGTAAGTAACAAAGGCAAGAATGCAAGTTTCTGTCCAGATGGAAAATGGTTAGGCTTGGACATTAGGTGGGAAAAAAAACTATTCTTCTTGATCTCCTGGCTTCGATTAATTTTGAAAGGGCAAGTTTAAATTGACTCCGTTTAAGATGAGACTTCATCTCCTCTTACTCCTCTCCATGGTTCCTCGTTGTCAGGACTGACCTCATCCTAAAGGTCTAGGTGCTCATTCCTTAGATAGGTTCTCCAGTTGTCATTCACAGGGTGTGAACTCAAGGCCTGGGCACTGTCCCTGAGCACTTCTTCTCCAAGCTGGTGCTCTACCACTTGAGTCATGGTGTCGCTTTCAGCATTTGGCTGGTTCTCTTGAGCCAAGCTTCCAGTCTTGCTCTTTGCGGGTTAGTTGGGAGATGGAGCTTTAGAGGGATATATATATATATATATATATATATATATATATATATATATATATATATATATGTATGTTGGGGATTGAGCTTTGGCCTTGAGGGGGAAGGCCAAGGAGAGCTATCCCGAGACGCTGCCCTTCCCCCAGCCCTGGGGCAGTGTGGAAGCAAGCCACACCTCTCTGGGTCCGGAACCAGAAGGGGTGGCTTTGTGACCAGCCCCCCAACTTCTTGCCAGCTAGCACGTGTGCTTCCATTTTTGAGGGCTTTGCCCGGAGGGCGGTACTATGGGAGTGATGTTAGCCCATGCGGGGGTCCTGGAGAGCCGCCCTTGGACTGACAAGCTCGCTGGCCTATCGCCAGCTCCTGGTCTATCACCCCTTTCCTTATCATCTCTCCTGGTATAAGTTGTTAGCCCCTCCCTTTATTAAACCAGATTGCTCTTGAAGCTTTCTCCGAGACTCCATATATGCCTGGCTTCCTTCGTGGGTAAGGAGGGAGGAAAAGGGGATCTCGTTCAGCTACGTGCACCTGAGGCCTACCCTAACTCCCCCACTCCACCCTGGCCTGCCTGCAGGTCGGGCAGCCAGGGGAGAGGGTGAGAAAGGGAGCACAGATAAGAGAGTAAGCCTAGCATCCCTGCGCCAGGGGAGGCAAACCTAGCCTGGCATATATATATATTCTGCCCAGGCTGGCTTCGAACTGCAATCCAAGGAGTCTTAGCCCTTAGCCCTTTTTATTTCCAATTACAGCAACAGGAGAACAACAGGGGTAGAGCTTACCTGTAACTTGTTGAGAATTGACCAACAAGTACTAGAGAACAGCAGACTGAATGAGATCCATGTGCCATCAAATCAAATCATATCATTTAACCTTACCGGCAGGTGGAAGAGAGTACAAAAGAATAACAATGAAGAAGGTCTCCTCTGGCCAGCTCCTGTAGCTTGGGCACATCAAGAAGTTCCTAGGGCTGGGGCCTCCAGGGTCCAGATCTGTGTTGGGCACAGCAGTGTAGAAGGATGATGGCCTTGAACTGCAAGTTCCCAGGTGGTGACCTCATTGAGGGATGTTATTCTGTTAAAAGAGACTTTTGAAAAGGTCAGGCAAAAGACTGACAAGTTTACAGGGCTAGTTAACATGAATGGCATAGGGGAACATACCCTAGGCATAAGCCAGGAAAGTTCCATTCAGAACATAAACCCAATTGTGGCCAATTACAAGGAAGGAGGGATAGCTGAAGGAAGTGTTTAGGGATAGTGGTCCGGTTTGGAGTAGCCAGTCAAAGATTAAAATAAATATGTATACATATATACAACTGGCAGGAAAAGGAGAATGGACAGTTATGGGCACTGGGTAGGTACAACCATTCCTCCTGATCTCCCAGCTCTGATTAGTTTTGAAATGGCGAGACAAGGCGACTCCGTTTAGGATGCGATATCATTCTCCTCTTACTTCTCTCCATGATCCTTTTTCCCTGGACTGGCTGAGTCCCAAGGGTCTAGGTGCTTGTTGCTGGGATGGCATGCTCCCATTGGCATTCACGGGGTTTGAACTCAGGGCCTAAGCACTGTCCTTGAGTACTTCTGCTCGAGGCTAGTGCTGTACCACTTGAGCCACGATGCTGCTTTCAGCATTTCTCCAGTTCTCTTCAGCCAAGCTTCCAGTCTGGCTCTTTTCTGGTTAATTGGGAGATGGAGTTTTAAACAGATTTTCTGCCCGGGCTGGCTTTGAACTGCAATCTGAGGAGTTTTAGCCATAAGAGCCCTTTTTATGACCAATTAAAACAACAAGGAGAACAATAGGAACAGAGTTTTACCTGAAGCTTGTCGAGAATTGACCAACAACCACTTGTCAGAGTTTATACTTAGAGAACAGCAGACTGAATGAGATGAATGAGATCCATGTGCTATCAAACCATATCATCATTTAACCTTACTGGAGGGTGGAAGAGAACACAAATGAATAACAATTGAGAGGGAAAAGGGTCAGGATAATGTAAAAGTCTCAGCTTAACAGTGGCTGTGTCCTCCATCCTGGATCAGCAGACTTCATTAGCCACGTGTGATGGAGGCAGGTGGGGAGATGGGTTGGATCTGGGCAAGGCTGTCGTGGCATCTCAGAGTCCCCTGGATGGATTGTCACACCTCCTGTTGGGTTGCCTGTAAAAATCTACACAGACTGGTTAAAGACATTTGAAATCTCCCAATATTTCCTGGTTGGTTGCTCTGAGTACTCTGACTGCTCAAATCCTTTATCTAGAAATGTATTTTAAGCCTTTAAAGCTTTTACATCTCTGCCTCAGCCTTTTATGAATCCGAAAAAACTCTGAAACCCAGAGGGCATCTAGCCTCCTAGCTGCCTGTTTTAAAAGAACCATTTTTTTTTTACATGCAGAGTTAATGAGAATTTACTTTTATCCCCAATAGTTTATTATACATACTTTAAAATATTTGCCTGATTATATGTAACTTAAGATAGTTAGGAGTCTCACTTATTACATCACAGTATGCACATAGAATTTAGTACCTGAATCATTAGACTGATATCCAAAATAATTTTAACAAAGTACTTTTAACAGTGTTCACCAGAATTACAAACACAAGCTATCCGGTCTCAGCATCTTTGCTTTTTGTTTTGTTTTTTTATATATCTAAATTGCAAAAAATAGCATAAGAATCAAATCACATCAGATAAATAAAATTTTTAAACATAAAAAACTTTTTCCAATTCTTTGTATCTCTCAAGGGGCAGTTTCAGAAATTCCAGTCAAATCACTCATTGCTGTATATTAGAACTTTTTGGAGTTTTTCTTAGACAGGTTCGTTGCAGTTACAGAGAGTTACCAAGAGCTGGAATCTCCAAGTCCCTGCCCAGCCTCCAGGAATTTGGCTCGTCCATCACCTGGGGCGAGGGCGGGAGGTGCTTGTTAAAACCCATTCTTAGCAAACATCATCAACAAAAAACCTAAGGCCTTTCTTGTCTCTTTCAAAGCAGATGATCAGCAAGCAAGCCTTTTTTCCTCCCGGGCAGCCAGGGGGCTGTCTCCCCCCCATCCAAAACACTTTTCAGCAAATATTTCCCAGGCTCTTTAAGGTCACCTCTGAAGCCATCCTCTCCCGGGTCCACAAAACATGGTGGAAAACTTCTGGTGGAGGAGGGGTGAGGAGGCAGCAGGAAGCCCCTGGCGCCGCAGCATGGCAGCGTGGCAGCAGCAGCGGCGGCAGTGGTGGCATCGAGGCGTGGCCCCTGGCTTTCATCAGAGAGCCCCCAGGGGGGAGGGACACGGCAGAGGCCATCCTCCACCTTTCCCGTCTGCCATGTGTTCCGGCGGTGCAGGGGTGCTTGGCTCGGGACCTGGGGAACTTGGCCAAGGCCCCTCCCTCCCCTCCAGGGCAGCGGGAGGGCTGCTTCCTCCCAAGCAGCCAGGCTGAAAAGGCCAGCAGTGCCAGCCAGATCGCGGTGTGTTTCAACGCATTCGAGACCCTCCTAGTCTGGGAGTTCAAGATCCCCAAACCTACGTTTTGTAGCATGAAGCTCAGTACTTTGAGCGCTTGGTCATCATGCTGGGTTTGAGCATGCCCCATCTTTTCGGGCCCCCCCCCTCGGGTTCCGATTGGCCTGGCCCACCGAAAAGTTTTACCTTCACGCTTCATGCCCCACATTGGGCGCCAGGAATGCTGGGGGTTTTTAGCCTCTCGTGCTCTCCTGTCCTGCAGGAGAGACGGGAAAGCATACCCCACGTGGGCGGGTCCAGGAAGAAGGTATGGGGGCTGACAGACCACCACCCAGCCCTCTTCTCCACAGAGGACAAACAGGCAGCCTGGAAGCCGGTCAGAGCCAAACTTGTTTAATTCGTGAAAAGATCTGTTACACAGGTTGGAGGGCGGCAGAAGGGGAGGGATATGTGCATCTACGTAGGGGCTGGGATTTGATGCCTGAGCTATCCATCAGGGGTGACGTCAAGGACCTCCCTAAGGGGCGGCTCATATCTATGTCAGGGCCCTCAGAACCACCTTGTATGCAAGGCATCTGAGCAGGTATGCCCTACACCAGGGCAGGAACAGTCTGGGCCTGTCAAAATCTTCACAGGAACACCACCAGTGACTCCTAGATTCCCTGAGCAGTTTTCCATGAAAGAGAGAGAGAATAAGGAATCACTAGTAGTGAAACCAGGCAGTTTGGGAGCAGACTGTGGAGGAAGCTTCCTGTAGCCACAGGCCACCACAGTCCACGCAGCTAACACACAAGTCGACCTGCATCCTATAAAGCAAAATATCAATCCTGGGTCAGGAAAATTGAGGTTAGCAGCCACATTTGCACACTTGTTCCAAAATGACTCTGGTCCCTTGATCTTAAAGAGTTTATGAGAGCACAGGAGAGAAAAATGGAGAAGCAAAATCTTAGTCTATACCAAAGAATTGTCAGCATCAGATGTACACTTGACTTTTAGCACAGATGGACATAAAGAATAACACACTGGTTTTACATCATTGTACTTATACCACATGCTGCATATTTGAACCTTTTGGAGTTTTTCTCAGACACATTTGCTTGTACCCAAACATGATCAGTTTGAGTTTAAAACCTGTATATTTTTTCTTTTGGCTTGGAGTCTGGTGATAAGAGTCAGGATTGCCGCCAGGCTGTTCACTGTGACCCCACCCACAGGCACAAGACTTAAAAGCAAGTTAAAATAGTATTCAAAAAAGCAAGTAATTTTGAAACCGTGATGCCAGTTTTTACGTTTTAACAACAGACAGACAAACAGACATACAGACAGTTGTGCACAAGCTTTGGTGTGCGCTTAGAATTTTTTTTTAAATTGGCCATTTAAGTTTTCTGGAATTCCAGTGGCAAAATGATATCATTTTGTCCATATTTTAGAACCACATGGTCAGTTAGAAAACAAAAAACTTTTCCAGCAAACGAAAAATTTTCACAGATTATCCGGCAAGGAAATGGAGACGCCACATTTTGAGAAACTAGTTCAGCTCCAATGGGGAGCTGAAGTGGGATGCTACGACCAGAGAAGGTCCAGGAGGTGGGAGACAGGCACGAACAGAACACAGACACAGTGGCATGATGTAATGGCGGCGGAGCTGGTCAGAGCCTTAGCAGGCTCACAGCAAGATACATTCACCTTCCAGCATTTGAATTGCAAGGCACATTTGAATTGCAAGGCCACAGTTACAGAGTTCAGGGTGGGGAGCAGGGTTACAGGGAGCTTGAGTCTCCATGTCCCTGCCCTGCCTTGAAGAATTTGAGGAAATTGGCATGCCCATTGTCTGGGGGATGAGTGGGCTTCCACCTCCAAAAGTTTTTGGAACCTTGATG
This sequence comes from Perognathus longimembris pacificus, assembly GCF_023159225.1. NCBI lineage: Eukaryota > Metazoa > Chordata > Mammalia > Rodentia > Heteromyidae > Perognathus > Perognathus longimembris. Next base: position 67,090,588 of record NC_063188.1, on the reverse strand, counting down.
GAACCAAGATGGTGCTTGCTAAAACCAATTCAATTGTCCACCATGTGGTCAATGCTAAAGGAAACAAGATTTAGCCAACAACAAGCAGAACTTAACTGAATCTCCAAGCTTAACAAACATCAATAACAAGAGCAGAAAACCTTTCTTTGTGTCTTTCAAAGCAGATGTTAAACAAATATTGGTACCTTTGGAAGCTAGTATCAGCCCATCCTATCACAGGCAGGCAGGCAGGCAGGCAGGCAGAGTTTAGAGAGGCAGAAAGAGAGAGGGAGGGAGAGAGAGAGAGAGAGAGAGAGAGAGAACTCCATCTGCCTGAGCGCTCATAGAAGTTATGTAAGTCCTGTAAAATATTCCAAATTTGTAAGATTGGGCTCAAACTTGAGCAGCTTTCCTGAAGCATTTTAGACTGTTCCCCACTTGATGAGGGACCAGCAGAGCTGAACTATAGATCAGTTGACTCCAAATACCCACAATTGCTGATCCCCTTGACCTAGCCCAGTGGCTTAAGGTCGGCGGCCCAGTGGCCTTCCCTGGGAGTGGGGCACGGAACTTGGAGCCAAGATTTACGGTGGCCCTGTGGCCTTATGGGAAATCCAAGCTCCCAGCTAATGATCACTCACCCTGGTTGGAGTTTCAAATCTGTTGTGGTGGATGATTGTGCCCCTCCCATGGTAAGTGATTAGTGGAGCTGAGGAGTTAAATACCAAGCGTCCTTGGTATTACTCTGGTCAGCTGAAATGTAGGAGACAATCAGCAAAGAGGTTGCTGTAATAGGGAGGCCAGATCTGCCCAGTGCCATCATTAACTGTGGAGGGACTTCAGGTTGACTCCAGCTCAGATAAGAGCAGAAGCCAACTCCATCTCCACTAAGCCCTCCCCCACCCTATTCAGGGAAGCTCCCCTTTACTATGTTAAGTTATGTAGATTGACTACCTGAGGCCTGGGAGCTTCAAGGGAACCTGCTATGAGTAGGCGTAGAATGATAGGTTAGTTCAAATAGATATTATGAGACAGACTGTAACTCTATTGGCCACCTGCGTGCGGCCTAGCATGCTCTGTAAGTGTTGTATCTTCATTGGTCACCTGCGTGTGACAAGTTTGTCTGTGATGTTTGCCTTATAACCAGGCTGGAAGGCCACACGTGGATGCGGTCCCAGCTCCCAAGTCTGGGCTGCACAGGTGTGCGCGGTTCCAGCTCCTGAGTCTGGACTGCACTCGTGCGGGCGGTCCCAGCTCCCGAGTCTGGGCCCTGATCCTGCACACGTGGTAGGCAGTTTTGGCTCCCGAGTTTGGGCTGCAACCAAGGCCGGTCAGTTCACTTTTTGTTCACTTTTTACTTCCCCAATAAATCTGTCTTTTTAAATCTTAAATAAATCTTGTAGCTGGAGACTGTGTGGTGGACTCTTGGGGGAACCAGAAATCCCCTCCCTTGGGGGGGACCCTGTTTCATTGTAGCAAACCCCCACTCTACTTCAGTTGTCACCCCAGTTGCTGTGTCCCGGACTGAGCGCTGAATGTGGCCCTGAAGCCATGGCCCTGTGGCCCTATGCTATGGTCACCTGGAGTGGGGCTTGGAACTTGGCGCCAAGATTTTTCTGTAGTGTGGCCCCGAAGCCCTACAGTAAATTGGAAAATTGGATTCCAGCCCTGGTTAGATGAGGGCAAATTTGTAGATTGTCGTGGTGAATGGAAGTAGAGCGCTCGGTCAGGAGAAGTTACCTCGGTGGTCCCCTGGGCAGGCTTAGGACAGCAGAATAGGTCCCGGGGGCAGCTTGGACCCCCCAGAAATGGGGGAGCAAATGCACCAGGGAACCTATCCCAGGTTCAGCACCAATGAAAGCATAGGTCCCGGCCATCCCAGAGGACCATGCAGAGATAATCACAGACAGAAGAAGGTTCATAAGGAGGTTTCTTAGTGGGGCCATAGTTCCCACAGGAGAGGGAGCTACATGGTGTCTGCACCTTATCCAGGTGGTAGCTTCTCTCTTTGGGGGTAAAGGGGAAGTAGTTAAGTAGTGAGAAGGAGTGGCTCATTAGTTATGGGTGGATCTGGGGGCTAGTGGGAGGAGCTGAGGACCTGAGGCTAGGGAAATGCTAACACTTCTCTCTCTCTTTTTTTTTTTTTTGGCCAGTCCTGGGCCTTGGACTCAGGACCTGAGCACTGTCCCTGGCTTCCTTTTGCTCAAGGCTAGCACTCTGCCACTTGAGCCACAGCGCCACTTCTGGCCGTTTTCTGTATATGTGGTGCTGGGGAATCGAACCCAGGGCCTCATGTATACGAGGCAAGCTCTCTTGCCACTAGGCCATATCCCCAGCCCAACACTTCTCATTTTAATCTGTGTACCCATTCACAGAGAGCTGCCAAGTTTCTACTATTTCAAACAAGAGGGCAGTTTTAGATAGCTTGCCAATTTTAAGTCTCCTAGACTCAGTAACAGAATTTGTGAAGGGTAAGCTAAGGCCTTTGTTAGTTGCTTCCTAGATCCAACTTCTGAGTTCGGTCCTAATTATATTTGATAAAAACAATACAATTTTCCAGTCTCCTATCTATCCTGATTCAGGTTACATACTTAACTTGAGTTCACCTCAGTTTTCTCCAGAAGTCCTGCGTAATTGATGAGGAAAGCTGTTATTAGAAATACACAGTCAGGCACCAGTAGCTTATGCCTATAATCCTTGCTACTCAGTAAGCTCAGATCTGAGGATCATGGTTTGAAGCTGAAGGGGGGAAATGAAGAGCCAGACTTTGAAGTCAGGCCCCACTTTACCACGCGAACCCCACTTTACCATGTAAACCTGAGATAAGCAGGCCCTGTGAGCAAACCCAGGACAAGCTTATTAGGGCCCAGCCGGTCGAGAACTCTAATGATTGGGAATGCTTAACTCTAACCACCCCTAGAATGCCTCGAGCCCTGAGCCAATCAGATTTGTACTCGTAATCTTGCTTGCTTAAACACCTGATTGCTGTAACTTTGTCTTTTGCCTTTATAAGCTCTGTGTAATCGCAGCTGGGGGCTGCCTCCTAACCTCAGCTGTGTTGGTGGATAGGACAAGGCCCGGGCCACGGCCCCGCTTGAATAAAGTCTTGCATTTTGGAATGTCTGAGTCTCGGTGGTCTTCTTGGTGGTGGTCTCGTGACTTGGCACAACAAAGCCTGCCTGAGCAAACAAATCCAAGAGACTCTTACCTCTCATTAAGCAATAAAGTGTGGAAAGTGGAGATGTGACTCAAGTGTAGAGTGCTAGCCCAAGAGCATAACAGAAAAGAATGAAATGAGTATGAAAATGCTTTCTAAATAGCTAAAGACCCTACACCATATAGGGAAATTTTATAATCCAGATTACTCAATGATCATTTTAAACAAGTCTGCACTGGAGAGCCATCACAACAGCTTCATGCTGAGGTCTGGGCTCCAATAATAAAGGAACAATAATTGCTAGCTATCCCTACCTTTCCAAGGGTTTCAAAGATTTATTTGGATGAACTTTGCTCTAGAGGAGGATGGGTTAAAAAGAAGGAAATGATTTAAAGTCTGTACAGTGGAGGATAACCCCTAGAGAAACGTGGTAAAATCGATACAGACTGACACAATCAATTACTGACACAACCTGGGTGAGAAACAGCTTGGCCTACCAGCCTTACTTATTTTTTTTTCAGTAGAAGACAATCGATTTACTAGATTGGAAAAGGGATCTGAATTGGGAGCAGAGATTAAATTCCTTCAGTTCTGCATTCTTAAGTTTTTACCAGCTGCCAGAAAACAATTTGCATGATCAATCTTCTTTCCTTCATAGGAAAGTGAATATTAAGGTCAACCCTGCAGAGAAAGAGAATGAGCCCTTAATCTCCTTGGGGGTGGGGCATCTTCCAAGAGTTTAGCAGTTTAGCTGAGAGAAGCTGGAAAACATAGGGAGGTTTTGAAACTAAAATCTTTGCAGTTGACATGTCAAATTGAAACTGCTTTGTACTGCTACTTTAAGATGTTTAAAATATACTAATGAAAAAATGATTAATAGTTTTGATTTTTAAAAAGTAATGTGTTTGCAGTGAGTTGCAGATGCTATCTTCTGAGGAAGGTATAAATTTTTCCTCTTGTTAAGAATTTTTTTAATTGCCTGAACTCAAAGATACTCTTATTATTATTTAATAAGGAGAGGAGGTAACAGAAACTCTCCATCTTGGTGGGTGGTTTTTATAGCATAAGGCTTTTTTGATGTCTCCTCCCCTCGGCTTTGTACTCATGCAGGAACAGCTCTGGCTCTTTTCATTGGTTGAGCCAGCACCCAGGGCATTTTAGAAGAAGCATTTGAACAGGAGTCCAAGGAACTATTGAAACTAGAAGCATCATAATGGGATACATGTTTCAGCTACCTATGTCTGCCACCTTTTATGCCTACCTACTAATTCTCCCTTCTCTCTCAAGAGGGACAAATACCTTGCCCACAAAGGAATCAAGTAAACCTGAATCATGTGATTTTAGAGATTTCTTTTTCTTGTAGGTCATGGTGCTTCGAGGAAGGGCCTATGTGCTGTCCCTGAACTTTTTCTCTCAAGTCCACTGCACTACCACTTTGAGCCACAGCTCCACTTCTGCTTTTATGAGTGGTTAATTGGACATAAGAATCTCATTCTTTCTGCCTGGGCTGGTTTCAAACAGTGATCCTCAGATCTCAACCTCCTGAGTGGCTAGGATTACAGGTGTGAGCCACTGGCACCCAGATGATTTTAGATTATTTATAGTCAGGTAAGAGAGGAATTTGGAAAGCATGGGACCTTTTTGGTCCCATAATTTGGTGCAGGTAAAATAGCCATGTTTACGTAACATGTTCAAAAGCTGCTTTAGTTGAAAGGCTATGCATGACTACATACTTGGGCCTACAAATTAATAAAAGCAAGAGAAATCCTTTATTGTCTCAGCCTCTATTTCACTTTTTTTTTTTTTTTTTTTTGGCCAGTCCTGGGCCTTGGACTCTGGGCCTGAGCACTGTCCCTGGCTTCTTCCCGCTCAAGGCTAGCACTCTGCCACTTGAGCCACAGCGCCGCTTCTGGCCGTTTTCTGTATATGTGGTGCTGGGGAATCGAACCCAGGGCCTCGTGTATCCGAGGCAGGCACTCTTGCCACTAGGCTATATCCCCAGCCCCTCTATTTCACTTTTATGCCTTGAAGCAATGGACTACCAGACCACCTCTGACAGCCACCTCCAGGAACCTCTGAACACTTCTGAAGAATTTTGTGAGACTTTTTAAAATATATGAATACTGGGTTTAACTGACACCATTTTGACAATATAGTGGATGATAGAGAATTTCCAAAAACTCTTAAAGGTAACATTCCACCTCCACCTCCAGGTGATGGGTATGCCTGAATTCCTAAAGGCAGGGGTGGGGACTTGGAAAATGGGTTTCAGGACCTGCCAGACCTATACCACAAACTTGAGGGACTCTTTGAACTGTAGAGCTCCTTGTGACCCTGCCCCCTGGTTTTGACCCTATTTAGGTCCAGACTACCTCAGCCATCATTTTGTGCCATGCCTAGTGTATCCTGAATCTCTTCAGGTCACTACTGTGTCCCACTTTAGCTCTTCATTAGAATTATTCTGGTTTGTTAAAATTGGTTTTCTTCTCTCTTTTTATTTGCCAATCCTGGGGCTTGGACTCAGGGACTGAGCACTGTCCTGGCTTCTTTTTGCTCAAGGCCAGCACTCTACCACTTGAGCCACAGTGCCACTTCTGGCTTTTTCTGGTTATGTGGTTCTGAAGCATAGAACCCAGGGCTTCATGAATGCAAGGCAAGCACTCTGCTATTAAGCCATATTCCCAGCTGCTTCTCTTTCCTTACTACCCTTGTGGCTCAGTTTTCTAACAGTATTAAGTGCATTTGATGTTGCAAGCTTTTTGAGAACATGTGTCTGCTCCCAGTCACTGGCTTTCTAATAAAGACTCCTGATTTGACCTTTCAGAATGTGGCTTTTCTGTATCTCACAATTGAATTCCTATATAACATTTTAACTATGTATACCTTTCATTTTTTGAACCCCAAGTCTTTGTTTAAATCATGGCTGTACCCCAAGTAAACAGCTGAAGATGGGCTGAAGTGTTGTCTTACTGTGGCTGCCCATGCCATGTAATATTTTTCTGCCCTACACCTTGACTATATTTTGAAGTCAATGGCTACACCTGACATGTTGAAATCTCCCATCTCCACTGATTCATTTAAAGGTTTCAGTTAAGGCCATTTCTTAGGGACAGCTCTCTGGAAAGGGGAGAGCCCTTAGACATCTTTCATTGCATAGATGGTAAAAGAGAGGACCACTTATGGCACAAAGTTTAGGCAATCAAAAACAAAAACTTGAGGATTGGGAGGAAGGGCCTATACAGCTGATAAAGTCCCTACAATTTTCTCAATAGAAAATCACAGTTGAGGTTTGTCTCAGTGCCTGAGAGAGCTTTAGTGTAGCCTTTGAGGCTAGCATGGTATGTTCACTGCTGTTTGAAATCCTAAGTAGAGACCTGCCTAGCTCTGTGCTTTATAAAAGATGCTGTGACAAGTGTCTCTCTTCCTGGGCAGGAATATCAGTACTCACGGCTGGCACTGAACTTCAGATATTCCTGCCTTTTTATATGAAAAACATCTCTAGTCACTATTTTCCTAAATGTCATCTCCCCTGGGAATCTAGTTCTGGTCATCAAGGTATCATTTCCTGATATCCAGTAGTGTAAGGATTGAGAAAAGAGACCTCCATGCAGTTGTTCAGGTGGAAGAGCATTTATTAGGAGATCTGAACCTGCTAGCCCCATACAAGGTAGAAGTGTGTAGGATGTGCATCAGCTGTAGGGTGCAAGGAGTGCAGCAGATGGAGGCTGCAGGGGTCCAAGGGGGGAACTAATGATGGAGATTGATTAGGGATAGGATGGGGAGGAAATGTGGCCACAGTGAAGGGTAACTGGTGCCAATAAAAGTGTAAGGAGGTGTGTGTCCCTCAGGCATGGTACCACATTGAAAAAGACAGATGAGCAAAAAGCCTGTATAATCACTTCACCAGACATAGAGAGGATAGATACATCATAGTGGATGTGTAGCCAGCAATGGTAAAGGTGAGAAGTCTAGTGTGGAGCTCCTTTGGCAGGTTGGGTCTGTGGAGGGGGCAAGGAAGCAAACTGACCCTTGGAAAGAGAGAAGAGGCAGTCCAGCAACTTCTGGCACTATCCCTTCCTGGCCAGTGCACTGTAGTGTAAGGGTTGAGAAAGGAGACTTCCACATTGTTGTTCAGATGGAAGAGAGTTCATTAGGAGATCCAAACCTTCCAGCCCCACAGGAGATAGAGGTGTGTAGGGTGTGCACCAGATGGAGGGTGCAAGGGGGGAACTCATGATAGAGATGGATTATGTAGGAAGAGGGCAGGGAGGAAATGTGGACACAGTAAAGGCCGGAAGGAGGCAAGGCTGCAGTGTTGACCTCAGAGCCTGGGGGACCTCCCACTACCCCCAGGTGCATCAGTTACCTGGGTTAAAAGTGCTGGGTGGGGACATCTATGGAAGAGATCACGGGAGAACAAAGGGAAGGGGCCATTTTTCCCAGGTGGACCTAACCCATAGCACTTTGTTCATTTATATGTAAGTAATATTATTATCTTATTCATCTTTGTAGTTCCCAGCCTTTATTACCTGATATGTATCTTTCTGTACTAGATGTAGCAGGTATTTAGGAAATATTCAAATAATTATTTTTAGTAGTTAACAGTACCAATTCATCATGAAGTTTGACAAAAATAACTAGGAAGTTGAAACATGTCTGGATTGTGCTGTGAGTACGACTCACAGCATGAACAGAGAGGGGACAGAAGGAACGTATAGTCATAACCTATGAGTATGCATGAAAATGGAACAAGGAAACTTAATGGGAACAGAGAAGAGAGTGGAGGAGGGAAAATGATGGAGAGAGTGATTCTGATAAAGATGCATTGGATACATAAATGGACATGTTAAAATAAAGCCACCCTGTATAGCCTTTTGATATTAACTAAAAAAAAAAAAAAAGAATTTGAAATCAGTTTTTTTTTTTGTGTGTGTGTGCTGGTACTGGGGCTTGAACTCAGGGTCTGTGTATGATCCCTGCACTTCCTTACTTGAGAGTAGCACTATACCATTTGATCCATGCTTCCAGTTCTGGAGATAAAAGTCTCACGGACTTTCCTGCCCAGGCTAGCTTGAACTGTGATCCTCAGATCTCAGCCTTTTGAGAAGCTAGGATAACAGTGTGAGCCACCAGTGCCCAGTTAAAAGTATTACTTTTTCTGATCCGTAAGTCCCAAATCATTATTTGTGTCTTTAGTTTCTTTCATAAATGCTTTGTAGTTCTCAGTTTATAAATATTTACTTCTTTAATTTAGTTTACTCTTACATATTTTAATTATTTTAAGGCTATCACAAATGAGATTATTCTCTTGATTTCTTTTTCATTTAAGTTACTATTTCTATATAAAATGCTAATGAGTTTATATATTGCATTTGCATACTGCAATTTCACTGATTTCATTATTGATTCTAACCATTCTGAGTTCAATGTTTGGGTTTTCTACATATAAGATCCTGCCATCTGGACATAGAGATAGATAATTTTACTTTTTCCTTTATGACTTGGATGACTTTTACTTCTTTTTCTTTTCCAATTTCTCTTGCCAGAATTTAAAATCTGATCTGCTGTATTTGTTCAAACAATTAACTCATCCCCAACAGGATAGCTGCAACCCCTTGTCTTTTTGTGAGGCATGTGATGTTAGCTGATGTTGATGTTTATGTTACTATGAAAAAAGCTACTAGGTTAATAAATTTTCAATTCCTGCCTACTGTTGCTGTGGGAGGGCTAGATAAAAGATTTTGAGGGCCTTAAGCATTCTCCATCCTTGTGCTAGAACTTCTATGTTGAATAACAATGCCAAGAATGGCATTTTTACTACATTCTGGAACTTAGTGAAAAGCCTTTCTTTTTCCACTTTGATTATGAGATTACCCTAGATTTCTAATAAATGACTGTGATTATGTTGACAGAATTTTCTTTTTACTTGTTGTGAGTATTTGTCCAGCACTTTCTCTGAGTCAATTGAAATTACCATATAATTGTTATTTTTTTACTCATATAGTATATCATATTAATAGTATTAATAATGTTTACTCAACTTTGAATCTCAGGGACAAATCCCACTTTGTATTGATGTATAGTCATTTTGGTGCACTGTTAAATTCAGCATTTAATTATTTTGATCATTAGATATATGGCCTGTAGTTTTCTTTTCCTGTGTGGTATATTCTATTTTTGTATAATATTGAATTCATAAAATGAGTTTATTTATTTGGAGGAGTTTAAGAAAGATTGGTACTAGTGCTCTTTTGAACATTAAGTAAAATTCAGCTTGGAAGCCGCTGGGTCATCAGCCTTCTGTTGTTGGAATTTTTAATTACTACTTTGTTTTATTTTAGTGATTTTTTTCAGATTTTAGATTTAATTTTTTAGTTTTTTTTGTGTCTGTGAGAAATAGCGCGAGAGAGAGAGAGAGAGAAGGAGGGAGGGAGGGAAGGAGGGAGAGAGACAGAAAGAGAGAGAGAGAGACAGACAGACAGACAGACACCTAGGGCTTGAACTCAGGGTTTCAACATTGTGAGCTTTTATGCTCAAGGCTAGTGCTCTATACTTGAGCCACAGCTCTACTTCCAGCTTTTTTGTGGGGCTAATTGGAAGTAAGAGTTTTACCAAGTTTCCTGCCCTAGATGGCTTTGAACTGTGATCCTCAGATCTTAGTTTCCTGAGTACCTAAGATTACAGGTGTAAGCTGCCAGCTCCCAGCTTTTATTGAATACTTATAGGTTTTTGCTTCTAGAATGTATTTCATTTCCTGTAGGTTATCTAATTTGTTGGCATATAGTTATTCATAATTCCTTCAGCGTCTTTTTATTTCTGAGGCATCTTTAGTAATGTTTCCATATTCATTTTGAATTTTAGCTTTGTTATTTCCAGTATTTTTTCTATTCTCTCTTTGATTAATTCCTGCTGCAATCTTTATTATTTTCTTGCCACTGGGAACATTGAGTTTGTTTTCTTTTTCCAGTTCCTTGTGATGTAATAGTAGGCTATTTATTTATTCAATGTAGTCTTTTTTTCAATATACGTTTATCTACAAAACTCAGTGACAAAATAATGACATTCTGTTTAAAAGTAGACAAATAACCTGAACACAGACACACTTCCCAAAAGAAGATCTACAAATGGCCAAGTACATAAAAATTGTTTATTAGGAAATGTAAATGAATACAACTATGGAAAATGGTAGGCATACTCCGTGAATTAAAAAGGTAAACTAGATGATCTGACTAGCTTCACTACTGGCTGCGTATTTGAAGGAAATAAAATAATTTATCAAGGATATATCTTCTCTACTATATTTATTTTGACAGCATTCACAATAGTTAATTATGGAATCAATTGATGTGCCTATTGATGGATAGAGAAAATGAGGCATATATGCAAAATAGAATATTATTCAGCCATAAGAAAGGAATATAATCCTGTTTCTGGCAACATGGATACACTGGAGAATATTATGCTGAGTGAACTGATCTAGACACAGAGGCCCCAAACCATGCATTCTCATTGATATGTGGAAGTAAAAACTGTATTTTATAGAAATAAAATAATGGCCAACAGCACCTAGGAAGCATGATCTAGAAGCAGATCTAATAACTGGTGCCAAAATATTGTTACAGAGGGAGAATGAGATCTAGTGTTCTATAGCATAGTAAAATGGCTATAGGTCACAAGAATGTATTAAATATTTTACAGATAACTAGAAGAAAGAAGTTCAGAGTTTCCCAACACAAAGAAATGGAAAAAACAAGAATATATAAGAACCAGGGGCTGGGAATGTGGCCTAGTGGTAGAGTGTTTGCATAGCATGCAGGAAGCCCTGGGTTCGATTTCTCAGCACCACATAAACAGAAAAAGCCGGAAGTGCGCTATGGCTTAAGAGGTAGAGTGCTCTCCTTGAGCAAAAAAAAAAAAAAAAAAAGAAGCCAAAGAAAGTGCTCAGGCCCTGAGTCCAGGACTGGCAAAAAAAGAAGTGATAATCTTGAGCTATAATGATGTATCAGTTACAAGTAAAAATATTGGGAGTGATGGGGGAGAATGATGCATTATACTGATGAATTGACATGAGAATTGAAATTTCTTTGTACCACTATTTATACATAATATATAAGTATGCATATATGTATAAACACATGCAATTATATATAGTTATGTATAACTATACATATGTATAACTATACATAACTATATAGTTATATGCAACTATATATAACTATATATATTAAGGCATGGTTCAAGTAGTAGAATAACAGCCTTGAACAAAAAAGCCAATGAGCTGGGTGCTGATGGCTCACACTGAGATCTGAGGATTGAGGATCACAGTTCAAAGCTAGCTCAGTCAGGAAAGTTCATGAGACTCTCTATCTACAATTTACTGTCAAAAAGTCAAGACTTGCTATGGCTCAAATGGTAGAGCACTAGCCTTGAGTACAAAATCTCAGAGACGGTGACTAGGCCCTGAATTCAAGCCCTGGAATGCGCATACACACAATCCAGTGAAAGTTCAAGGTCCTCAGTTCAAGTCTCAGAACAGGCACACCCCCCCACACTCATAAATATTTGCCTGGTGCTGGTTGGCTCAGGCCTGTAATCCTAGCTACTGAGGAGACTGAGATCTGAGTACCCTGGCTCAACGCCAGCCTGGGTAGTCAAATCTCACACTCCCATCACAATTAATCAATGTAAAGCCCAGAAGTGGTGATATGGCTCAAGCAGTAGAACAGCAACCTTGACAAAAATACCAAGCAGGAGCTCAGCCCTGATTTCAACTGCAGTATACACACACACACACACACACACACACACACACACACACACACACACACACCAAAGTTAAACTAATTTCATTTCTGGTGTATTCTATTTCCATCCTCAGTTTTCTCAATCTAGTTTTAAATTTCTTTTTCATTCCTTCTTTGATTCATAGATCACAAACATGTTGTTCCTTTTTGTTTGTTTTGTTTTTTGCCAGTCCTGGGGCTTGAACTTGGGGCCTGAGCACTGTCCCTGGCTTTGTTTTGCTGAAGGCTAGCACTCTACCTCTTGAGCCACAGACCCACTTCCGGCTTTTTCTATATATGTGGTGCTGAGGAATTGAACCCAGGGCTTCGTGTGTATTAGGTGAGTACTTTACCAATAAGCCATATTCCTAGCCCATGTTGTCCCTTTTTGCATTTGTTTAATTCTTTTTAGTTATGCTCATAGTATTAATTTCTGGTTTCATATATTGTGGTCAGAAAAGACAGTAGCTATACTTTCAAATTTCTTAAATTTGGTGAGAGCTCATGTTTTGTAGCCTAACATAGATGCTATCCCGGAGAATGTTCCTGTTCTGTTTAGAAGAATGTGTCATTGGATGGAATGCCCTATAAAGTTACATTTAATCCATTAATTTTAAAGTCTAACACTTTGTTATTGATTTCCACCTTCATTATTTGCCAGTTCTTTAAGTAGTATATTTGTACCCTATTAATATATTGCTGAGTATTTTTCCCATTATATTTATTACTATTTGTCTAATATATTTAGGTGCCCTGATGTTGGGTGCATATGTATTTACAATTGTTATTGTTAACTGGTGAGATTTACTTATGGGCATTTTTATGATACTTGTTTACATCCTGTTCCTTTAGGAAGAACTCCTTACTGTTTCTCATAAAACAGATCCAAAAATTATATAAACTCAGCTGTCTTTTTTTTCTGGGAAAAATCTTCATTTGTAATTCATTTTTAAAGGGATAGTTTTGCTCAATGAAGCAAAATCAGTTGAAGCATATCATTTAACTATACTTAAATATGGCATTTCACTTACTCCAGGCACATGAAGTTTTATTATGTAAATATTAACTGTCTTTATGGGAGTCCTACAAATACTGTAGACTTTCATCTTTTCCTTTCAGTTCTTTTTCTCTACTTACTATTTTCAAATGGCCTTTCTTCAAGTTCATTGATTCTTCTGCTTGATAAACTCTACTATTGATATTCCCTATTTCATTTTTTCATTTAATTCATGATAATCATCACCTCTAACATTTGTTTTTAAAAATTATTTCCATATTTCATTAAACTTCTTGTTTACTGAAGTACTAGTTTTCTGATTGTTTGTATGTGATCTCTTCTAGCTTATTGATATTCCTTTAAACTATTATTTATAGCTACTCAGGAGGCTGAGATCTGAGGACCATGGTTCCTAGCTAGCTTGGACAGGAAGGTCCATGAGACTAATCTCCAATTAACTACCAAAAAGGTCAGAAGTGGAGCTGTGTTCCAAGTGGTAGATAGAGTACCAGACATGGGCAACCTACATCAAGGAAGCATGAGGTCCTGAATTCAAGTGCTAGTACTAGCAAAAAGAAAAACAACAACAAATAAATAAATAAGTAAATTAATAAGTAGCACAGAAGGGAAATAGCAAACCTAAGCTTCTGGGATTCCAGGACCCTTTGGTTCCCCTGAAGGAGAGTGGCAACAATAGGTAGAAGCATTAGATGCAGGAGACATGGCCTGGAGTAGAGCAAAGCCTGGCCTTGCTACTGCAGAGCCGCATAAGATCTCTGAAGGTCTTGCCACTGGTTGCAGTGCAGGATAGGATCCATCTCTGGGCTTAGAGGCTGTGACCACTATAGGCAGCCCCATTAAAATCTTGACTTTTTAAAATATGGCTGCTGGCATCCCACCACACCCACCCCCTTCTTTCTCCACTTCTTAACTGGATCTGTTGTAGATTTAAGACCTCTTCTAGGACTCTAGAACTTGTCTTTTCCTGATGAAACTTTATCAGAGCTTTGTAGATGTCTCCATCAATTCATTGTGCATCATTAGAAAAGTGACATAATCTCTTGTAGCAAATGAAGCAGTTTTTAGGATTTGAACAGTTCTGTGGTATTCTTGACAACATTTCTTGGTAGCATTTATGAAGTTTTATAGGGCAATGGAGGTTCTGTAAGATAATATCAGGCATAGCACCTATAGAAATTCGTAAGTCTTCCACCAAGAAGTTCCCATGAGATTGGTTAACTTGGACACAGAAGTGTTGGACTGAAACTGACTGGGATAAAACTGACCTGGATTGCATTCTGATCTAGATGAGGTAAATGGTGTAGGCACTTTCTTTTGCTTCTGTAATAAAGATTGAAGAGTTCTCTCTCTCTCTCTCTCTCTCTCTCTCTCTCTCTCTCTCCTCTCTCTCATTCTGTCTCCCCTTTCCCTCTCTTGTCTCTCTCTCCTCTCTCTGTCTCTCCCATTTCTCCTGCTCCTTCTGTTTCCCTTCTCTCTTTGCTGGTACTGTGCTTGTACCCAGGGCCTCAAGCTCCCACTCAGTTTTTCCACTCAAGGCTGGTGCTCTATAAATTGAACAATACCTCCACTTGTGGATTTTTGGTAAATAATTGGAGATAACCTTTTCATGGATTTATCTCCCTGGTTGGCTTTTAAACCTTGATCTTTAGATCTCAGACTCCTGGCATTTGCTTACAGATGTAAGCCAATGGCACCTGGAAAATTGCAGCTTCTTATTAGGAAGTTCATTCCTTTCCCCATTATTACACATTTCCTACCAAAACACGTTTTGTATTATTTTTGCATTTGATTCTCAGAAATTCTTTTATAATCTTATGGTTTTTTAAACTGAAGTATTATGTTTCAAATGAACTACCCAACTCTTAGTGGAAATCTTGTACAAGAACATCAAATTCCTCCAAGTGCTGGTGGTTCATACCTGCTATCCTATATGAGAGGCAGAGATAAAATGTATTGTGTAAGCTCAAGTCCAGCTCAGACAGAAAAGTTCAAGAGACCACTTCTGAACCAGTAGTTGCATATTGTGGCATGCTTCTATTATTCTAGCTACTAAATAGGGGATTGAAGTTGAGAGTTCAAACTCCATTACTTTAAAAACAAACAAGCCCCATTAAACTATAAAACCATGAAATTTTTTATTGCACACATGCAATGAATGTGACCTTAAACGAAGTTATATAAAAAGAAGTGCCTAACTAGCACAATAGTAAAGATATACAAAGTAAATTATGACATTACTCTTGTGGAGAAAAAGGCATTTGTGTTCTTGATTGGCCTTTGTGAGTGTGATGGTACCAGGGCATTAACTCAGGCCCTTGGGTGCTGTCCCTCTGCTTTTATTGCTTAAGGCTGGTGCTTTATAACTTGAGCCACACTTGGCACTTCTTGCATTTTAGTGGTTAAATGGAGATAAGAATCTCACAGACTTTCCTGCCCAGACTGGCTTTGAAGAGTGTTTCCTAGATCTCAGACTTCTGAGCAGCTAAGATTATAGGAATGAGCCACTGGCACTTAGTCTGCCTTTCTTCCCTTATTTAGGGGTGCTAAGGTACACAAAAATAAGAATCCCACCTCAATTTCATATTGTGAAAAATGATCACTAATTAAAAACACACTGCTTGCTGTTGATGCCTATATTTGTGCCAAGTGAGACTAGTTAATACAGTTACAGGCTTGTGTAGACATATAGTTACTGTCTGTACATGTATTTGTTGCTATAAATGTTACCTCCTTTAAATCTAACAGTAACATGAGGCTGATGGTATTATTCCCATTTAGACAAAAGATGCAGGTTGTACTCCTTGAATGTAGTGGGAATATAGGTCTGTGATGCCAAGTCAAGTGATGTCTTTCTACCTCATGGTTTTGTTGGTTTGTTTTCTGCTAGTACTGGGGCTTGAACTCAGAGCCTTGCACTCTCATGTGGCTTTTTCCACTCAAGGCTGGTGCTCTACTGTTTGAGCCATACCTCCATTTTCAGCTTTTTGCTGTTGAACTGGAGATAAGAATCTTACATACTTTTCTACCTGGGTTTGCTTCCAGTAGAGCTCCTCCAGATTTCAGCTTCCTAGGTGCTGGTAATATGGCCTAGTGGCAAGAGTGCTTGCCTCCTACACATGAAGCTCATGGTTCGATTCCCCAGCACCTCATATATGGAAAACGGCCAGAAGGGGCACTGTGGCTCAGGTGGCAGAGTGCTAGCCTTGAGCGAGAAGAAGCCAGGGACAGTGCTCAGGCCCTGAGTCCAAGGCTCAGGACTGGCCAAAAAAACCCCCCAAAAAACAGATTTCAGCTTCCTGAGATTACAGGAATGAGCCACTAGCATCTGGTTCTATTTCATGTCTTAATGGAGATGCAGATGATTGACGTGGGAGCATGTGCTGGGCATCAAGATCTCTTCTCTTCCTGGAAACCAATCATCTGCTTAATGAGGACAGAAATCTGTGGCATCAACTTGGTAAAGGAACTAATCACTATGGGGAAAGCCAACCCTAAAATGGAAATGTACTGTGGGCTATTTGCTCACAAGATAAAGGAAAGAAAACTGGATTCTCCATAAGAAACCTTGGAAATCCACAGTACATAACATATGTGTGCCTTCATTAGTGGGGAAATACATGAAGAGATTCATAGAAAGAAAATGAAGTCATTGGTACCCCTTTGCACAGGCATCGCAATCCACTGAAACAGACCAGGAATTTTACTCTAATAAAAACTGTCACTGAATAATAATGAGATTCCAAACACACTAGGTATTTATTTATCCCATGGATATCATTTGCATAGAATAGGACTAATGGATTCAAAGGACAGTTTCAGGGAGAAACTATCAGATTTCTGGGATGAAAACAATTGACATAGTGTAGTTTAGCAATCTACAACTTGCCAAGCACTTTCCCATTAATCATCTTACTTAACTTGGCAATCTTGTTACCTACCTGTTTCACATTTATGTGTCTGTTTGTCTGTCTGTGTGCCTATCTATCTATCTATCTATCTATCTATCTATCTATCTATCTATCTATCTGGTGCTGGTACTGGGGCTTGAACTCCATCTGGCTGCTTTCTTTTAGATTTTTTCTACTACTTGAGACTTTCTTACTTGAGCAGGCTTTAACGCTTGATCCTCAGGTCCCAGCCTCCTGAGTAGGTAGGACTACAGGCAGTACCTGTCCAATTACTCTTATCTTATGGGTGAGATAAACATGTTTCAGAGAAATGAAGTGATTTTTCTAAGGACAAATAACCAGTAAGTAACAGAACCACAATATTAAACCTCAGGGGCTTTTGCTTTCTTTTTGCTGGTACCTGAGTTTGAACTCAAGGACTCAAGCTAGCTTGACATGCTTGCTCAACTGGCACTCTACCACTTGAGCAATGCTTACACCCTAGATTTTTGTTGGTTGTTTTGGAGACAGCATTTTACTGACTTTTCTTTCTGGGCTGGCCTTGAATTGCTGCTATCCGATTCAGATCTCCTGAATAGGTAGGATTTCTAGCATAAAACACTGACTGACGCACAGCTTGTGTTTTACTTCCAAGCATGGGTAGGCAGATATACTTAGTGCTTCCATAAAAATAAGTTACATTTTCGATTGGATATTACCATTGCTAGGCCTCAGACGTCTCAGACATGTCTGCATTAAGGTTTTATTGGTGGGGGGGAGGGTGTATTTAAGCCATGGACTGATATTGTGCATTATTTATTTTTAATATGAATTTTGATGGAAAATTTGACAGAAATTTTCTTTGTTTAAAAGTAAAAATCCTGCCAAACACTGGTGGTTCATGCCTGTAATCCTAGCTATTTGGGAGGCTGAAATCTGAGGATAACGGTTTGAAGCCAGCCAAGCCTAGAATGTCCATGAGACTCTTATCTCCAATTAACACCAGAGAACCAGAAGTCGCTTTGTGGCTAGAAGTGGTAGAGCACTAGCCTTGAGTGAAAAAGCTCAGAGATAGTGCCCAGGCCCTCAGTTCTAGCCCTATGACCAACAAAACAGTAAGAATAAATAAAATAAAAAGTAAAATAAAAAATCCCAGCTGGGTACCAATGGTTCATGCCTATAATTCCAGCTATTCAAGAGGCTGAGATCTGAGGAGTGCAGTTCAAAGTCAGCCCAGATAGGAAACTGTGAGATTCTTATCACCAATTAACCACCAAAAAGCTGGAGGTAGAGTTGTGGCTCATGTGATAGAGCCCTAACCTTGAGCAAAAAAAGCTCAGGGGTAGCACTAGCCCTGAGTTCAAGCCCTAGGACCAACACACACATGGGCACATGGATACTCAGACACACAGACCCATAGACAGACAGACATATAGACAGATAGACAGATAGTAGAAATCTCTGCTGGGTGCCAGTGGCTCAACAGGAAAATCCAAGCTGTTCAGGAAGCTGAGATCTGGAAGATTATGACTTGAATTTGTTTTTGTTGTTGATATTTTTGTAACAGTACTGGATCTTGAACTCAGGGCTCCACCACACTGGCTTTTTTCTCAAGGCTGTCACTCTTGCCACTTGAGCCATAGCTACACTTTTGGCTTTTTATTGGCTAATTGGAGATAAAATAATCTCATGAAACTTTTCTGTTCAGGCTGGCTTCAAACTGTAAATCTCAGATCTCAGCCTCCTATGTAGCTAGGGGTCACACACTTGAACCACAAGCACTTAGCTCTACAATTATTTTTTTTTACAAAATTATATATACATATATTTATATATATAATAACATGACATATCTATGTACAACATGGCTGGGACAGTCGAGGAAACTATACAATGATGTTGAGCATTTTCCCCTTCCCACATGGACTTTAGATTAAGGGTGACAGCATGAGAAAGTGGAGCAAGAAACACATGAATTATGTACAATTATAGGTGACAGTCAAGGAGTTTGGGGGAGCCAGAGAGTCCAGGGATCCTGCTCTTTCCATTCCTTCCTCACCAACCTTTTCCTAACCAATCTGAGAGACAGTCAGAAGTATATCTATACCTCATCCCCCACCAGCACCTCAGCAAGTCATTTTTAAAGGGCCTAGTGTTTGGCAAATCAGAATTTGTGAGATGAAGGGCAAGAGAGGAGTAGAGAATCTTGTTTTCTTGAACAGTTAATTCTCAAGCTGGTGCTCTTTGTCATAAGTAGCAGGCTACATTCAGTAAGACTCGGGCCATGCTGGTGAGAACGAGATGAACGATCCTGGTGACCACAATCTCTTCTCCCACGTTTATGAATCCACATGGCTGCCTTCTTACTGCACAAGAGTAGAAGGCAGGTTTCTCAGTCTTCCTTTCCTAAACCTGAACACTTTCTGCAGCTTCTTCTAAAGTGAATCCTCTCCTAAAATCTTGCTGCTCCAGCTCTGCAGTAGCACTAAGACACAGGGCTAGCTCAGTTTATCTCCTCTCTTCTTTTCTCCATAACACACCAGGCATCCAAATGACTGCTGAGACATGAATCTCCAGGAGGGTGTAAGTGAGCCTGGCTCGCTTCTTCAAGGTGGGTTTTTCTTTGTTGTTGTTGTTCTTTTAATTAAGCCTCAAGACCATGATGTACTATCAGGTCTGTTCCCTACACTGCCTTCAGATCTCAAACTTCCTCTCTTCCTGTGGTCCTAAAATGTTTTCCCTCTGTGTAGCCTCCCCAAGATTACAGTGCCAAGGCTCACCTACAGGGCCTTCTGCACTTTCAGTTTTTTGACAGATACTATAGAGCTTTTCAGCTGGCAGGTATAGGATTTTGGAATCAGAAATCACTTTTGTAGTCGTGGATGAGGATGTAGCAGAAATGCAGACAGGCTAAATAACCGGCCAAGTTTATATATCAGTTACTGCTAAGACTAAATGGAAACAGAACCCAGATAAATTGATTTCTAAACCATTGCTCTTTTAACTAGCCCATGATACTTTCGAAAGCAACATGCTGGAAGAGAAAGAAGGTGCCCACTTTCCACAGATAGGGCAAACTGTAAGAAATGTTGAGGTAAAATGGACAGTGTAGTTTTAGGCAAGCAAATTAGGTTTCCTTTTCAAAGGTTCTAAATCTGTCATAATGGAAACATGAAGCAATAGCAGCCTAAGGGACAAAACTTAGAAGCACAGGAAACAAGACTCATTCAGTTTGCCTTTCCCAACTATGTCAGGTCAGGTGAGCTTTGGAATATTAAATCTGTCACATTATTCCAGGGCTCAGCCTAGGCAATTTTGGGACTTTCTCTACCAAAAGAAGAAATCCTATCACCCCAGTTACTCACATAAGACAAAGTGTTGCCAGTCTTATCCAACTCTAATCTCCCCTATTTCTGGACCCCTATCTGTGCTGCAGTGAGAGTGTAGGTATCTCAGTTCACTAAAAGAACAAACTCAGAGTCCCTTTTCAACCTAAGCCCCCTGCAGAATCAGCTTTTTTTTTTTATTCTGGCTAGCAAGATGAAAAGATCTGCCTAGGTGCCTGTTCCATACCTGCCTACAGTCTATGAAAGTCCAGTGGGTGAGTAGGGGAGGAGAGGGCCCAGGTTACACCACAAGCTTGCTGGTGACAAATGAGGACTTTCTCTATGTAGATCCTGCAGGGTGGGTATGTGGTCACCAGTCACCAGTCACCAGGTTCTAGTCTGGTCCTGCACTTGGCAGCTGCTTATTCTTCATCTTGTCTTTGGCCAAGATGTTGTAGTCTCCTGAGTCAAAGTATTTTTGCCCTTTCTGGAGTCCCTTCATCAGGAAGTCAGAGCCTCCAGGCTTTTGTCCTAGGCTTGGATATTTGGCCTTTAGCTTTGCCTCCTCAGCTCTCTCAGGAAGAATGCCTTCTTTTTCCTCTGTATCCTGCTTTTCCTCTCCGGTCTCCTCCGCAAGGTTCTCTTCTTGTTTCTGGGACGTGGTAGGGCCGGGACTGTGGAGTGTAGGGGTCCCGGGAATTCAACCGGAGTAGGGAAGAGGGAGGGGAGACGGGGACAACTAGAGCTGCTGCTTCTGCTCCGATCACTACGGTTCTCTACAATTTTTTTTTTTTTTTTTTTGGCCAGTCCTGGGCCTTGGACTCAGGGCCTGAGCACTGTCCCTGGCTTCTTCCCGCTCAAGGCTAGCACTCCGCCACTTGAGCCACAGCGCTGCTTCTGGCCGTTTTTCTGTATATGTGGTGCTGGGGAATCGAACCTAGGGCCTCGTGTATCCGAGGCAGGCACTCTTGCCACTAGGCTACCTCCCCAGCCCCTCTCTACAATTATTTTAATGAAGTTATATAAATATGCAATTCGATTGTACTAGATATATAACATGAGAAAAATAGCCAGTGTGAGTGAGGCCTTGAGGTCAAGCCTCAGTATGCTGGTACAACAACAACAAAAACAAATTCTCAATCCCACAATCTAGTGGAATTGGAGACTGTCATAGGACATATATGGGATCTGGAGATTTACCTTAACCAGTGGGCTTCTATGTGCCCCCATAATCCACTCAAAACACCCTTGTTAGGGTAATGATTATATCCTGCTTTATGTTAGAGTGCTTGGCAAGACATAATTCCAAAGTAGACACCCAAAGGGAACCAGAATTTGCATATGTGCACTAACTTCAAACCTGTGTGAGTGTGTGTATGTGGTGTGTGTGCTGTTACTGGGGTTGAACTCAGGGCCTGGAAACTGTCCCTTAGAATTTTTGTTCATGGTTGGCACTCTGCCACTTGAGGCATAGCTCCATTTTCAGCTGTTTTGTTAGTTTATTGGTGATAAGAGTCTCACAGACTTTCCTGCTCAGGCTGGTTTTGAACCTTGATCCTCAGCTCTCAGCCTCTTGAGTAAGCTAGGATTACAAATATTAGACATCAGTGTCCTGCTCCCAAGTTTTGCTTGGCCATTACAAATCTATTAGAACATCTTACTATTGCAATATTTTGTAAATGTCTGCTTTACTTATCACATTGAATTATAGTTACTTGTTCATAGAGCTATCTTAACCAGTTTACAGTTGAATTTTGACTTTTCTTGACCGAGGACCTCACTGTGATTTTATAGTCTCAAGTGAGGCTGTCCAACATTCCATAAGATGAAAGTATCTTTTTTTGCCAGTCCTAGGGCTTGGACTCAGGGCCTGAGCATTGTCCCTGGCTTCCTTTTTGCTCAAGGTTAGCACTCTACCATTTGAGCCTTCTGGCCTTTTCTGTTTATGTGGTGCTGAGGAATTGAAGCCAGGGCTTCATACATGCAAGGTGAACACTCTACTGCTAAGCCATGTTCACAGCCCCCAATAGGCTTTTTTTCCCCCTGGAACTTCTCAGATGAAGAAATAAATAATGCAAGTTTTCTCTCCTTTTGTTCCCTCTATCTTCCAAGGGAAGTCTAATAATGGGCTCCAAGGTAGAAACAACAGGGAAGAGAAGAGACTGAAGGGATCTTCATGATTCAGGCACTGTTGGAAAAATAACCCCAGGAGGACTTCCCTAATTGCAAACCCTTACTTCTACAAATATTTCTTTTATGTCCATATTTTTTGCAGTACTGGGGCTTGAACTCAGGGCCTTGTATTCACACTTGAGACTTACCTCTAATTCAACATTTTGTTTGTTAATTGGAAATGGTTTCTCTCTGACTTTGCTACCCTGCCTGGTTGCAAACTTGATCCTCCATATCTCAGCCTCCTGAGTATGTAGAATTATATGTGTAAGCCAGTGGCACCTGGTTCCCACAAATGTTTTTTCTATTTCCCTTCCCATCCTTAACTGGATAGCTACATATTATTTTGCCCTCTTCTACTCACTCTTTTTTGAAGTTTTGTCCAAGATTTATTTTATTATGACAATTTTATTGTAGAGTAAAATGGAAAATGATAGAAACATTTCCTGCTTCCCTGCAAGGAATGGGAGTTAGTCTCCTCTTACTTATTTTGAATAATGAGCAAGTTGGCTTGTGCTGATGAAACCTACAAGCAAACAGGGAGCATGCATCCCTTTATAGTTCCTTTCAGGAAGACTATGTGTTGTGTTTAATGAATGATAAACTTCCCTGCATTTTACTGATGACCAATCAAAGCAATTCCTTCCCAGACAGTTCCTTACAAATATCCTTTTGGAACACTTAGTCTGTTCCCTTTTCCAACCTTGACTCAGTGACCTGGAGGAATGTTCAAAATCCCTTCCTTGGTCACTTAAAAGTTCCATTTTATCCCTGAATAACCCCAAACATGACAAGATTTTGAACTTTTAAATTATTAATCTAAAAAGACTGTGACAAAATTCTGAAGTTGTAGTAAGTGATCCTCAATCCCTTTTAAAACTTCCACAAAACTCCAACCACTGCTACAAATTTCTGTATTTAAAATAGTTTTAAGTAGTTATACAAAAGGGTTTCACCATAGATTCTATTGTTTATGATCCTCTTGTATCCCCTTCCTGTGGTTGTACCTGCACTATCACTGTATCTTATCTGAGTACATTGGAAACTGTATATACTGGTATTAAAACTAGGAAAGTTAAAGGGAATACCAAAATCGAGACACAGGATAAAAAGAGAAATGACTACACAAGCAATACTTGCAAAACTGTTGGTGTAAACCAACTGAACAACTCATGGGGGGAGAGGGAAAAGGGGAGGGTGGAGAGTGGAATGAGGGCGGAGGTAACAGTACAAGAAATGTATCCAATGCCTAACATATGAAACTGTAACCCCTCTGTACATCACTTTGATAATAAATAAGAAAAATAAAAAAACAAAAAAGGGTTTCAATTCAACAAGGTGAATTATGAGTACAGCGTGTTATGATTAATGTCATTCTTTCCATTTTTCTCTCCCATGTTTCCCAATTCCATCCCTATCCTCAAGTTATGTGGTTTTGTTATCACATACGTATATTGAATATGACAAATTCCTGTTTTTAAACTTACAATTATCTATAGCATTACTACTCAGGACTGAAAATTCTCCTACTAGTGAATTTTGACTTTTTGATGTGTGTGTGTGTGTGTGTGTGTGTGTGTGTGTGTGCCAGTCCTGGCACTTGAACTCATCATTTTGCTAAAGGATAGTGCTCTACCACTTGAGCCATAGCTCCATTTTCAGATTTCTTGGTGGTTTATTGGAGATGAAAGTTGCATGGATTTTTTTCTGCCTAGGCTGGCTTTGAATTTCTGTCCTCAGATCTCAGCCTCTTGCATTAGCTGTATTACAGGTGTGAGCCACTGGCACTTGGCTGATTTTCTATTTTTTTTTTAGAATTAGAACATTGCTTTAGACTTCTTAGGGAAAATATGTAGCATTTTAGCAACACAAAATTAGTTAGAGACCAGGTGCTGACAAATCATGCCTGTAATCCTGGCTATTCGGGAGGCTGAAGTCTGAGGATCTTGCTTCAAAGCCAGACAGAAAAATCTATGAGACTCTTATCTCCAGTTAACCAGCAAAAGCTGAAAGTGGAGGTGTGTCTCATATGGTTGTGTGCCACTCTGGCAAAAAAGCTATGCAACAGTGCAAGGTCCTGAGTACAAGCCCCAATACCCGGTCTTGAGGAAAAAAAATTAAATAGACATACATGGGTTAGTGGAAATAATCACCACCTATTGCATTATATCTAATGAGACTACATTCTAATTTCCAGTTCCAAACTTACAAATGAACTTATCTGTGATATATATATATATAATACACACACACACACCCTCTCATCCACACTCCAGTGTTATATTTCCATCTGATTTCAGAACATTTCCATTTCTCCATTCTGCTGGCACTGCAAATTAAGTGTTTCTAAAGTCAAATTCATAACCTTCCACACTGATTCCTGTATCACCTTCCCTTATACTTCAATTTTCAACTCTCAACTACTCAATAAAGCACTTATAGGGCTGGAGGTGTGGTTTAGTGGTAGAGTATGTGCCTAGTAAGCACAAGTCCTGATTTTAAAGTACTTCCAAAAACTCCACAAACAAACCCACATTTTTATTTTGTCTTTAATTTTTTTCTTTCTTGAGTTATGGTGATACTGCACTTGAACTTCCTCAAAGCTCACAGCATGCCTTAATCCTCCAGTTACAGTGGCTTTAGGGGATAATAGATGCAGTGGTATTTTCTTAGCATCTCTATTAGGCAAGCAAGGAAATAAGCAACCACTCTATTATCTTATATGATGGGGAAGATGCATAAAATAGAAATATTAACAACTACTTTCACCGGGCACAATATGGAAGTGGGGAAGAGGGCAACCAAAGTAATTGCCAAAAGTAATTACAAGAAATTACTGAAAATGTGATATGCTATTAAATAGGTAAGTACAGAGGAGGAGGAGGCCCATTTTGGTTATTGGGCTGAGCATGGGAAAGGCTTCACAGAGGAGGAAATAAGTGAGATACACTAAGAAGGCTGAAGTCATGTTTTTCACTTGCACAAGAGGAGGAAATTACATCAGATAATAAAAGTAGCATCTGTAAAAAAGAGAAATGAATGGGAAGGGCATATTTAGAGGATACCAACATTTTGGTGTGACTGACGGGATGGAAAGCAAGACAGGGGAGAAACCGGAGCTGAAATAATAAAGGTAGGCTATTTGTCTCCCTAGGTGAGAATTATAAAGTATATTGTAGAGATCTTACTTCATTTTAAACATCAGTGTGATAATAAGTTAAATTTCTGAGTTGAGGTGGGTTTAAAAAGTAATTCCACTGGTAAAATGGGGAAATTAAAAATGAGACTTGCTCCTTCCTCTAATAAATGTTTATTGTACCACCACTACTGTGAATAGAGGGGCTAGACACTGGAGATTTAATAACGAACTAAGTCAGGCATGGTGTGATCTGTTCTGTGCAGCTTAGTAGTATAATCCAAGAGGAGAACAGGGATGAATCAATAAAGATATTCTTATAGCAGCTCTGAAAAAAAGGTGAAAATGCAATGGAGAACTGTCGGGGTCCTTTGCCCCTGGCGCAGAAGCGCGCCCCAGCTGAAGTGAACCCAGAAAAGGTGAAGAGTCGGCAAACCACCGGTACCCAGCCCCCCTTCGGCTGGAGACAATCAGACGATCCCGGAGAAAGTTCATGCAGTCTCAGTTTATTCAGGGAGGAATCACACTTTTAAGGGCCAGAGAACGGCAGGAAGGGGAGGGGTGTAGCACACCTAGCTAGGGGCTATGAGAGGTGGCCTGAGCTGTCCCTCAAGGGTGGAGGGCCGAGGGATCACCCTAAGGGGCGGCCTAAGTCTACCTCACAGCCCACAGGACTGCCTCCGGGTTCACCACCAGCTACCCTCTTGGCTACACGTGGTCCCAAGGCTGGAAGGCGGGGCCAGTTAGAACCGCCTTTCCAGTTCCGGATTTGGAAGGCAGGCCGGGCTAACAGGTTGTGGCCCCAGGGCTGGGAACACAGGCGGGCCCTCTGATTGGCTCTTAATGCTGCAAGGCGTGCCCCACAGCCAACCCAAAGCAGCAGTGGTAGCAATAAAATAGAGTGGATGTATTCCAGGAAGTAAAAAAGTTTTAACTGTTAGAGTTTTATAACTAGATGAAGGAAGTAGAGGAAAATGACTTCCAGATTTCTGCTTGGGGAAATTAGATAGATAGTGGTGGTAGAAACAGGAATAAGAAACTGCAGTTTTACAAAGGTAAAGGTACTCATTATAGGAGTCTATTGTTCTAGAAAAGTAAATCAAGTCATTCCTTGGAGCTCAGTTCTCCATAAAAACAATTTTTCTATATAACTCCATGGGAGAAATATGAATCAGTGAAAATATTTTATCATTTTCTGGAAATGTTGTGATTTTTATATTTTTCATTGCTTTTGTACATGCTATTCTATCCAAAAAACTATCTAATTAGGGGAACAAGTCTTACATATAAGACAGCAACCTAGGGCTCATTATTAGCCAGTTTGTGCTGAGGTTAAAGTTGGTAGAGACAATGATGCTGTGCTCTTGATTATGGACCTCTAATGAGGGGAAAGTAACTGTAGGCTAGAATTTCTTAACTTTATTGACATTCTGGGATGGATAAATCCTTGTTAGGATGACCTATCCTGTGTATTGTAGATGTTTAGCAGCAATGCTGGGCCTTACCCATTAAATGCTACTATCACTTCTCTTTCATATGTGAAAAAAGTCTCTAACACTGAAACTTTTGGGGGATGGGGGGATGAAATCACTTCCATCTAAAAAACACTGGTATAATCTGTGGTGGTCAGAATAATTTTCAATGAGGAGATTAGATTGGAGATAATACATGTGGCTATATGGGGACAGAGATGAGGAAAGGCACTCAGAAAAATACATTATGTGTTTAGGCAGCAGTATATGAAACTGGAATTTTAGACTCCAGGCTCAAAGACCAGGAGTCCCAAGTTAGGTCCAGCCACTTGCCCCCATATGAAGGGCATAGAAATATTCATTACATGTAAACCATACGAAGAAAGCACGTCAGTACATCTTCATCATTTTTCAGGGTCACAGACCTTGGATTCAGATTAATTAGGAGGACTGGAGTCAGGTGTGAGAAAAGAATGCATAGTTAAAATATTCCCAAGTCCTGGGTATAGCCTGGTTGACCATTAGCTCAGTGTTTGTCCCTGGAGGATTTCTGGAGAGGTTGTTATTGCTTTATTACTAGAACAGAACAGGAACAAGTGGTTTCTTGAGTTTGGGCTGTTTGTTTTAAGGTAATAAGAGATTGCTTGTGTGAGAGGGCAGTTGGCTTTCCACACAAGATGCTTATCAGTAAATCTTTTCTTTCCTCCTATAGACAAAGTGATTGCAAAGGAAAAGCAGCTGAGAATAGCTCAGATCAAAGTGCACAGATATAAAGTTGAAGGCCTTTTAGTTAGTTCACAGGACTAAGCAAATATATCCTTTAAGTTGCCTCTTACATATATAGTTCAGAGAAAATACTGAAGTATATAGTAAGAGAGCACTGAAGAATAATTAGATATGTGGTCAGGAGAGAAGATATTGTAGAATGATTGAAAAATGAGGGTATCTAACTAAATGCATGCACATTAATTCATAGATGGTGGGTAACCCACTTAAAATTTTCCAGGAAAGATTTACCTGGATTTGTGGTAGACATGTTAGATTTACACTGCTATAGACAGGAAGAACTGTAATGAGGATGAGAAGATCAGCTCTTGGGATTATATACAAGAGCAGTGGGAAGGAATGATACTTGGCTTGTGAAGATATGGAGTAAAAGGATAAATATCATGTTCATTATAAAGGAGGGATAAACCATTTTTCTTTTTATTCTAAGATTTACACTAAGATTCATGCTCATCTTTCCTTTCATTACAAGTCCACTAGAATATAACATTGTGAACAAGCTAAACAAAGCAAGACCAGAAACAGCTGGATTTCCAAAGATCCAAAGAGAAGAGATAGATTAAATTCTCACCATACTGTAATTACCTATGAAAGAAAAGCAGTCTTATAATCAAACTGGAAAAAGAACCTTCTTTCATGCATTCATAGGAAATTCTTTCAGAATAATTGGGATTCAGTTCATCTTGTTCTCCTAAAGAGTGAATAATATACATTTGTAAGGCAATCAATGATCAGTTCAATTAAACTGAAAAAAAGTTTAAAAGGCAAGGGCAGTATTGTGATTTGATGTGCTACTTTGATTGTTCTATATCAATCAAATGACAAAATTGGGAGCAATGGACATGTGATTAATTGAAAGCCAAATTTGTCCTAATTTGATACCACAGAACTCATGGGAGGATGCTAGAGACATGAGACAGCCAAGAAAAAAGGACTACAATGCCTTTGTAATCAGTAAAGCTATTTGTGTGAAACATGTCCAAGTGAAAATGTAGCACCAATGCTTTATAAAAGAAAACATTTGTCCTTTGATGTGTAAGAATTTCCATGTGCAGTAGAGAGAAATCTCTAGGTTGACAACTCATAAAGCCACCGAAAGATTTTTATTGATATACACTGTATGTCATTAGTGCTAAAAACTGAGAGATAATAATGAAAAAATAGGTTACTTATATTCTTAAGTGTTGAGGGAACCATAACCTAAGATACTTAGAGAGCAATTAAATGCTGAAGCAAATGGTGATGACTACAAATCCCATAGGATCTTACAGAAGCTGGAGCTAAAGTGTTATGAAGTCATTTCCTAGGCATGGAGGGATATGAACTACGTCTGAAATTATGGCTGAAACCTAGAGCATAGGAGGACAAGAGGGAAGTAATAGCAATCAAAGACTCAGAAGAATTAAATGTAGTAAATCACTGAGTGTCATGGCTCATGCTTGTAATCCTAGCTACTCAGTAGACTGAGGTCTGAGAATGATGGTTCAAAGCCACCCTGAATAGGAGAGCCCATGAGCTTATCTCCAATTAACCACAAAAAATGCTGATAGTAGAGCTGTGGGTATCTCTACCATGTTGAGCCACTTTCAGTAGTCTTTCTCATTACAGAACTCGGCGTTGGGTTAAATAGTGAGAATTTGACGGCTTTCTGATTCGTGGGTAACCTTTCTGTTTCTTGTAAGTTTTGGACAAGAATTTACTATTCCATCCTTTCTTATCTTCTCATTCATTTGTTCTTTTTACTTTCTCATTCCTTTGTAGGCTCCTCCTCCCATAATCTTTTCAAATAACCAGTTTTTTTTTCCAAATGATCATTGTATTGTATTTTCTATTGATCTTATTTTTTTTATTATTATTTTTTTTTGGCCAGTCCTGGGCCTTGGACTCAGGGCCTGAGCACTGTCCCTGGCTTCTTCCCGCTCAAGGCTAGCACTCTGCCACTTGAGCCACAGCGCCGCTTCTGGCCGTTTTCTGTATATGTGGTGCTGGGGAATCGAACCTAGGGCCTCGTGTATCCGAGGCAGGCACTCTTGCCACTAGGCTATATCCCCAGCCCCTGATCTTATTTTGTTTCTGTTATTTATTATTTCATTCTCTACTTGCTTCAAGCTTATTTTGCTTCCCCCCCCCCCCCCCCGCCCCGGCCTGCAGGGCTTTGTCGACCGGAGCCTGAGGGGGAATTGACCTGAATGAGAGACAAACCTGACACAAAGAGGGAGACCAAGACAGGGTTCTGATCAAGGTCCCAAATTTTATTTTTGCAGGGAAGCTTATATAGTATTCAGCAAAGGGTGACGCATGTAGACAGGGTCGTTAGGTTGCTAGGTTACAGAACCATGGGATGCTCTTTCCCAGGACAGGGACTGGGTGGAAAGTTCACAAGGTTGTTCATCAAAGCCAGACAAGGTGTTAGGCTTAACAGGCAAGGTTGTAAGAACATCAGACATTCTTATCAGCTAAGTCTTATAGTGTCTTATTGTTAGAGCATGACAACCAGCGCCAGGTTTCCTTATCAGTTAAGTTTTATAATTTCTTTATGTTACATCTTGACAGCTATTTTGGCTCCCGGCACTCCCCAGTTATCCTTAAGAGAAAAGGTTTATTTTTTTTATTTTTTATTTATTTTTATTTATTTTATTTTTTATATATATATTTTAATTTTTATTATCAAACTGATGTACAGAGAGGTTACAGTTTCATACGTTAGGCATTGGATAAATTTCTTGTACTGTTTGTTACCTTGTCCCTCATACCCACCTCCCTCCTCCCCTTTTCCCTTCCCCCCCCCAGGTGTTCAGTTCACTTACACCAAACAGTTTTGCAAGTACTGCTTTTGTAGTGGTTTGTCTTTTTTTACCCTGTGTCTCTCAAATTTGGTATTCCCTTTCAATTTCCTGCATCCAATACCAGTATACACGGTTTCCAATATACTCAGATAAGATTACAGAGATAGTGTAGGTACAACCACAGGAAGGTAATACAAGAACATCATCAATAATAGAAGCTACAGATACACATGGGACGTTGAAAGTAGTTACAACTGTGATATAACAATTGTTTCCATAACATGGAGTTCAATTCACTTAGTATCATCTTATGTGTTCATAAGGGTATAGCTATTGGGCCTTGTGATGCTCTGCTATGACTTGCCTAAACCTGTACTAATTATTCCCAATAAGGGAGACCATAGAGTCCATGTTTCTTTGGGTCTGGCTCACTTCACTTAGTATAACTTTTTCCAAAAGGGTAAAAGGCAAACTAATGCAACAGCAATACTTACCAGAAAATATGCTGTAAACCAACTGTACAACTCAGGGCAGGGTGGGGATGGAATCTGGGAAGGGGGAAGGTAGGAGAAAATGAAGGAGGAGGTAAACAAGTTTGACAAGAAATGTACTCAGTGCATTAAGTATGAAACTGTAACCCCTCTGTACATTACTTTAAGAATTAATTAGTTAATTAAATTTTTAAAGTGAAAAAAAGAGAAAAGGTTTAGGTTATTGACTCTCAATATTTCTTCAATTTTAGTACAGAGATTCCAACTATAAATTTAGTTGTAATCCTTGCTTTACCCATATAACATACATTTGTTTATCTTCATTTTCATTTGTGTGTGTGTGTGTGTATGTGTGTGTATGCATGTACACGGGCAGATCCAGGGCCTTGAGTCTAGGCTCTGTCCTTGAGCTTTTTTGTTTTGTGTTTTTTTTTTTGCCAGTCCTGGGCCTTGGACTCAGGGCCTGAGCACTGTCCCTGGCTTCCTTTTGCTCAAGGCTAGCACTCTGCCACTTGAGCCACAGCGCCACTTCTGGCCGTTTTCTGTATACGTGGTGCTGGGGAATCGAACCCAGGGCCTCATGTATACAAGGCAAAGCTCTCTTGCCACTAGGCCATATCCCCAGCCCCCCTTGAGCTTTTTTAACTCAAGGCTAGTGCTCTGCCACTAGAGCCATAGCTCCACTTCTGGCTTTTGGGTGGCCAATTGGAGATAGGAGATAAGAATCTCATAAACTGTCTGGCTCAGGTTGGCTTTAAATCTTGGTCCTCAAATCTCAGCCTCCTGAGTATCTAGGACTATAGGTATGAGCCAATAATGCCCAGACATTTTCATTCGTTTTGAAGTGTGTTTTATTTCTTCTGTTGGGTTCTTTGAATCTTTGATACTCAATATTCCTGAAAAGATAATGGGGAATTAGCAGGATAATTTTTGTAAATTTCTCAAATTTTCTTGTTATTGGTCAAATTTGAATCTATTTTGGTGGGAGAACAATAATTTTAAATGTTTCTTGTTATTAATTTAGTACGTCTTGTTTTGCCTAATATATATGCTATCCTAAAGATTCATTTATGTGCACTAGGAAAAAATTTACATGGTGCTATTGGGTATAATTGATGGATGCCATGGTGGAAAGGTCATTGATAAATGTTTCAACAATTCTCAGAAGAAGAAATACAAATGGTCAATATTTACATGAAAGAATATTTAAAATCCTTACCCATAAAGAAAATGCAAACCAAACTTCACTAGGAATCTGAGTGCCTGTGGCTCATGCCCGTAATTTTACCTATAGAGCCGGCTGAGATCTGTGGATCACAGGTAGAAGCAAGCCTGGGCAGGGAATTCTGTGAGACTCTCATCTCCAATTAACTACCAAAAATCTGGAAGTGGAGATGTGGCTCAAGTGGTAGAGCACTAGCTTTGAGCAAAAGAGCTAAGGGACAGTGTCCAACCCCCAAGTTCAAGCCCCAATTTCAGTACAAAAACTACAAACTACACTAGAATCAGGTGCAAGTAACTCACATCTGTAATCCTAGCTACTTCATAGGATGAGATATAGAGGAATTCATTTTAAAGCCAGCTGGGGCAGTTTCAGATTTTTATCCCTAAAATAGTCAGCAGAAAACTAGACTGGAGATACAGCTCAAGTGGTAGTATGTCAGCTGAGTCAGCACCACTGGCAAAAGAAGCAAACAACATACTGTATTCATCTGTCAAAATGGCTATCACCAAGAAAATAAACAACAACAAATTCTCGGGAGGATGAATGGAAAAATGAAACCTCAAACACTGTTGATGGGAATATAAATTAGTTTAAACATTGAGAAAATAAGTATGGAAGATCCTCACATTTTTAAAAATAGAGCCAGGTAACAGTGGCTTAAAACTGCAATCCTGGCTATTCAAGAGTCTGAGACCTGAAAGATCACTGTTTGAAGCCAGTTGGGGCAGAAAAGGCTACAAGACTCTATCTCCAATTAAACAACAAAATACTCAACTGGAGGCAGTGATAGAGTTTCAGCCATGACAGTATCAGATATAAGCAAGTAAGCAAGTCAAGCAACAGCACAAGGCTCTGAGTTCAAGCCCTAGTACACACATACACACACATACACACGCATGCACACACACACACACAAACCAACAACCAAATCAAACCAAAACCCACAAATGGATCCACAAATGACTGCCATACCACCCTTTTGCATGTATCTAAAATAGTATAAATCAGTATATGAGACATACCTATAGGAAGGGAGGGAGGTAACATTCAGTGCATATCATACAAAATTAAGAAACAAATGGAGGGTGGGGTTAGAAGGGATGGAGGATGATGATGAAAGAGGTGATACTGAATAAGATACATTATATTCATAAACTGCTTTGTTGAATGGAAACTCCTTTGTACAACTACTTAATGATACTAGAAATATATTTTTTAAAAAGAGAGAGATTTATATAACTACATTTATTGCAGCTCTGTTCATAATAGTCAAGTTGTGGAATTAGTTGAGGTGTCTAACAACTGATGAATGAATAAATTAGATAAATAAAATTATATATACACATATACATATATACATCATTGAGTATTTCTTTTGCCATAAAGAAAAATGGAATTATGTCATTTGCAAAATAATGGATAGAAATGGAGATGATTGTGCTGAGATAAGCAAACCTAAAAAACCACAAGTGATATGTATATATACACAAAGGTATATGTACACACAAAGATGTTTTTGAATAGAGAGAGAGACAGCACAATAAAGTTCATGGCCACTGAACGGTATAAAAAAAGAGAGGAAACATGAAACTGTAACATCTCTGTACATCGCTTTGACAATAAATAAGAAAAAAAAAGAGATGAGGAAGGGGACTGGAGGGGAATATCATAGAGAGGTTGAACTTGTTCAGAGAATTTAATATCCATCTAAATCTAAACTTTATGTGGTAGGAGAAGAGGTAAAGGAGAAAATATTCCTGAAGAACTATGGTCATGGAAAGACTATTATATAAAGAAACTGAAAGAATCCACCAGTGCAGCATTGTTGTTATGCCAGCATAGCAAAAAGCACAAACAAACCCGTGTGTGTGTGTGTGTGTGTGTGTGTATGTGTGTGTGTAGATCATTTGTATTAGAGTTGGAATTGGTCTTCAGTAGAGAAAATAAGAGATGTATTATAAATGATGCTGAGATTATAAAACATATTGTTATTATAAAGGTGATGTACAGAGGGGTTAGAGTTACATAAATCAGATAAACAGTACATTTCTCTTTGGATAATGTCACTCCTTTCTTCCCCCTCTCCTGTTTCCCTCCTGTCCTCACCCAGAAGTTGTATAGTTCATTTTCAACATTGTGTCTAGTAAGTATCATGGCTACATTTGGTCACCTTTTGTCCCCCCATTTCTGTGCCCCCCCCTTACCCTCCCAAAATCAAACAAGACAAAAAGAAAAAGAAAACAGTTACAAAGAAAAAAGCCCTCTTGTTTCCATTTCCTGGAGTTCATGTCGATAAATATGCTTTTATATGAACAGGGGCACATAGGCATTGGGCCTTTCTGTTCCACTCCTAACAGTATCCTCCTTTGGTCTCAATGTGTGTGAATGTATAGAGTCTCCTATAATTTACCATACTCCACTATATATTAGATCTAGATTCCGCATATAAAATTTTAGTAAGTATGACCATATACTTATATCCACTAACCACAAGCAAATATTTGAAGTAATTCATATGCTGATTAGCTTGGTTTATGCATTCTATAATGTATACATACACCAAAACGTTATGTTGAATATGCTAAATATGTGCACATTTTCTTTGTCAAATTTAACAATATATGGGAATCTATATATGGAAAAACAATGCCTAACTTACTCCATATGCAAAAATCAATTGTAGATGGAGCAAAGGTCATAAATGTGAAAGGAAAACCTTTGAAATATTTAGGAAAATATGAGAAAAAAACTCATGACTTCAAGGCAAAAAAAAACATTTCTTAAGCAAGACAGTAAAAATCCAAACCATAATTTAAAAACGGCTAATAAGTTCAAGTGTTAAAATCGGAATTTCTCATAATCCAAAAAAGCATAAAAAGAGTGAAACAGATAAACAATAACAAGGAGTATAATATGCAACTCACACAGCTAGAGTACGACTAATAAAAATTTACAACAGGCTCCTATGAAACAATAAGAAAAAGAAAACAAGGGTATGTAACTTCACTGTTTGTGAGGGAAATGAAACATAAATCCCAAAGGTAAACTTTACATAAAGCACATGAACAAATATTAAAATGTTTTGTAAACTCAGTGTTGATGAACATGTAGACCAATGGAAACTCAGGCATAGCTGGTGGGAATTTAAATTGATATAACAGCTTCTGCACACTTAATATTTCTTTTTTCACACTTAATAGTTCTATTAAATTATGCTGAGTGAAAGATATAAAGTGAAGATTACATTCAGTATCTATATGGATTGGAAGCTAAAACACAGTAATTAAGTATAAATAAAAGGAAATAATTTATTGATACAAAATCCAGAATAAGATTTACCTCGTTTGGGAAGAGATGGTAGTTTGTTTGAGTCAAATGTATGTATGTATATATAATGAGCTAATTCCTGGCCTAGGTTAGATCAACATAGTCATTAATTTTATTACAGTTTTAAATGTACATGCCTAATTTGTATGATTACTTCACAATAAAAATGGAAAAAGTGTGTGACAAAAATAAAGTAGCAAATATTATACCAGGAAACAAATATAAAAGCAAATAGTGAGAAGTAGAAATTAAAACAG
Source organism: Perognathus longimembris pacificus (assembly GCF_023159225.1). NCBI lineage: Eukaryota > Metazoa > Chordata > Mammalia > Rodentia > Heteromyidae > Perognathus > Perognathus longimembris. Next base: position 67,054,786 of record NC_063188.1, on the reverse strand, counting down.
AATGAGTTACTGAATTAAATGTTGATATACACATAAAGCCATAATTGGTAGTTTGCTATAGTATTAAAGAAAAATATTAAAATATGATTTCTGTCAACAACATCCTTCTGTGCACTACTTAAAAATGGATGACTATAATAGTAATAATAACTCTTAATTGCTCCTATTTATCATCTCTTGGTAAAAGTAAGCAAATAAATAGAAAACAATACCTACCCAGTATAGTTGGATAAAATTAGCCACAGAGCTTAAATTATCAAGACCAGTATAGAAAAATAAACTTACTTTAGCATTTGTAACATAAATACTAAAGTAAAGTTAATACTGAATAAGGGTTGACAAAAACCAATTACATGATCAGGGATTTGAATTCGCATATCACATTTTTACTAAGATATGAAAACTTACTAATAAAGAGGATATTCAATCACATTTTTATGTCTAACATTTTTTTTCATTCCATTAGTTTTTAGTCCTTTTTTTTTCAAATTTTTATTATGAAACTGATGTACAGAGAGGTTACAGTTTCATACATTAGGCATTGGATACATTTCTTGTACTGTTTGTTACCTTGTCCCTCATACCCCCCTCCTTCCTCCCCCTTTCCCTTTCCCCCCTGAGGTGTTCAGCTCATTTTCACCAAACAGTTTTGCAAGTATTGCTTTTGTAGTTGTTTGTCTTTTTTACCCTGTGTCTCTCAATTTTGGTATTCCCTTTCAATATCCTATTTCTAATACCAGTATACACGGTTTCCAATATACTCAGATAAGATTACAGAGGTAGTGTAGGTACAACCATATGTCTAACATTTTCCTGTGAGAGAAAAAAATGTTTGTTTTCCCATTAATAAAAATTTAAAAATTTGATATTATTGTTTTTATCATCTCACTCTTAAAATGTCATATTCACCTACATAATTACAGTGTATATAATATTTAGGCTGTTTTATCCTGAGGCTTGGTAATTCACAAAGAAAAACCGGTTTATTTATCTCATAGTTATTGAGGTCCAAGAGTGTGGCACCAGTATCTGCTGTTTCTAGTGAGGGCCTTCCTGCTACATTGCAACATGGAAGATGGTATTATGGAAAGGGCATGTGAAAAAGAGAGCATGCAAAAGAGAGCTTATGTGCTGAAGTAGAAACCAAGAGATTCAGGAGCTTTGCTTACTTTTCTGATGATAAATTGGCCTTAAGGAACTAATCAGAGTCCTATGAGAACTAATTTTGTATATATTATGTACAACCTGATGCTGTGAATTATGTAAGCATTATGAAAAATCTAATAGATGCTATTTAATATTTTAATTACTTCATCTGTTTATAGTTCTCGTGATGACATGTAAAATAAGTTCAATATATCCCTGAAACCATGTAGTATTTATCTTTCTGGGCCTATGTCTGTTTTATTTCACTTAACAAAAATTTTCTGGATTCATTCATGTGTTGTCACAAATGACAGGATTTCCTTATTTTACAGACTGAATACTATTCCATTCCATATACTATGTTTGTTTTATCCCTTTGTCTGTTAATACACACGTAGGTTGGCTCCATATATTGGCTACTGTGAATAATGCTGCAATGGACATGGGAGTATAAGTATTTCTTCAGTGTACTGATTTTGTTTACCTAGAAAGAGTAGTGATAAGTATATGTTTGTTCTGTATTTAGTTTTTGAAGAATCCTCATAATGTTTTCCATAATTACTATAGCAATTTACATTCTCATAAACAGTGTGCACCAAAAACCTATTGTCTTCATGTTCTCTATATTTATCTCCCATCTTTTAGAAATATCATAAAAGAAATAGAATGCAATAGAATGAATGGAACTACAGTTAAGACTTGAAAGTATCATACTGAGGATTTTTGCATTATGATCATCAAAGAATTTGACCTTTGTTTTTCTTTTTCATTGTGTCTTTATCTGGTTTTGGTATCAGGGTCATACTAGCTTCATAGAATGATTTGGGGTATGTTCTTTCTTTTTGCTTTGTGTGTGTGTGTGTGTGTGTGTGTGTGTGTGTGTGTGTGTGTGTGTGTGTGGTTAATTGTAGATAGTTTCACAGACTTTCCTGCTTGGGCTGGCTTTGAAGCACAATCCTCGAATCTCAGCTCCTGAGTAGCTAGGATTATAAACATGAGCCACTGATACCTGGCTCTTTTCAGTTTTAGAATGAGTTGACAAGCATTAGTATAAGTTATTTAAAGATTTGGTAGAATCCATCAGTGAATCAGTCTAGTCCTGGGCATTTATTTGTTGCAAGTATTTATTATTGTTGTTTCAAACTTATTGCTCACTAAGTGTTTGTATATCTTTGGTTCAATTAAGATGAGGTCATAAAAATGTGTCTGACATTTTCCATTTCTTTTAAATTTTCTAATTTGCTACAGTGTAAGATTTCACAATATTTCCTAATGTCTCTCTGTATTTGGTAGTATTTGTAGTAATATCACTCTAGTCTCTGATATTTATTTGTGAATTTCTTTTGGTTAGTTTTACTAAGAGCTTGTCAATTTTGTTTATTCTTTCAAAGAATCACTTTTTAGTTTCAATGATTCTTTTTCAATTTTAGTTTAGCTCCATGTTGTGATTTTTTATTTCCTTTACAAAGTAGTGAAAGTATGCGTTTTTTAAAATTACTCAGATAGATTTGAATTAAATAGAAGAAAAAAAGAAACCTTTATAAGGGATCTTTGCTTTTTGTCCCATTACTTGTGCTTTTTTGACTGATGATGTAAAACATTCTGTAGTTCTCTCTAAAGAAAATAATTAGAACATGTAATTAGCTCTTTTCAAAGCTAAATTCTGTAACTCTTACCTAGGAATTGAACAGGAAGCACTGATACTTTGAAAAATCACAGAATGTTGACTATTCAGGTTCTCAATCACTAAACACTTAACTATTTTTTGAGTGCACAGAAAAAACAAATTTCAGTTCAATTTACTCAATGCCTATTTATGAAATCCCCAAAATACTAATGAGCTTCAATTTAAGCAGTATTTAACAATATTTTCCTTTTTCTAGATATGATGGCAAAAAGCATTAGATGTGAAAATGTTAACTTGACCCTCTCTCTACCCTTCTCTGGAAAACATTAGAAATTATTCAATTGTGTCTCCACATTTTATATTCCTAGTAGTGTATCTCTCTCTCTCTCTCTCTCTCTCTCTCTCTCTCTCTCTCTCTGTGTGTGTGTGTGTGTGTGTGTGTGTGTGTGTGTGTGATAAATAAAACCAGGCTGTGCTGGGTGATAGTGGCTCAATTCCTGTAACCCTAGCTACTTAGGAAACTGAGATCTGAGGATTGCGATTCGAAGCCGCCCAGGACAGGAAAGTCCATGAGATTCTTATCTCCAATTCATCACGAAAAAAGCTGAAAATAGAGCTGTGGCTCAAGTGGTAGATCACCAGCTGTGCCCTGAGTTGAACCCCCAGTATCAGCATATGGGGGTGGGGAGAGAGAGAGAGAGAGAGAGAGAGAGAGAGAGAGAGAGAGAGAGAGAGAGAGAGACCAACCCAGGGTATGAAATCAGGAACATGAGTTAAAATTCTAATGAAAGGGAGTGCAGAAGGTTATATACCTTTCTAAAGATACAAGTTGTACAAGAAATATACCTATTGCCTTATGTATGAAACTGTAACCCCTCTGTATATCACTCTGACAATAAATAGTTACTCAGGAAAAAAAAAACCACAAAAAATAAAGATACAAAGCAACTCAGGATTGGTTAAATATAGGTAAGTTGCTTTGTTTTCATAGATGGTTTGTTGCCAAGAAAGTTGTTTTATACTCAGAGATTTGTAGTACCAGTATTCAGCAGGCTGAGGCAGGAGGATCATGAGTTCAAGGCCAGACTATTTGAGAATATGTGTCTTCAGAAGATTTCATGGGGAATCTTATCTGAGTATATTGGAAACCGTGTATACTGGTATTAGAAGTAGGAAATTGAAAGGGAATACCAAAATTGAGAGACACAGGGTAAAAAAAGACAAACAACTACAAAAGCAATACTTGCAAAACTGTTTGGTGTAAGTGAACTGAACACCTCAAAGGGGGAAAGGGAAAGTGGGAGGAGGGAGGGGGGGAAGGGACAAGGTAACAAACAGTACAAGAAATGTATCCAATGCCTAATGTATGAAACTGTAACCTCTCTGTACATCAGTTTGATAATAAAAATTTGAAAAAAAAAAGATTTCACAGGGAGATGCAATATAAACATAAAGCAATAATGGAAGTGAAACAAATTTTTCTGTCCCACAACTTAAGTCTTCTAATAGCTTTTTAAAAATTATTATTTATGATGTTCATTTTCAATGTAACAAAAGTATCTGCAGAGAAAATTCTCCAAATGGGAAATTGCAAGAAAATAAGAGCTAAAGTAGAAGACATTGGGCTTTTAGGAATTTGATTTGTTGCTTGTCTGTCTGTGAGAAAATATGCGTCTCTTCATTTGGATTTAGGCCCATGAGTTTTATGTAAATCAACAAGCCAATCTCAAAGTAAATACAAGAATTTTGAGCTCCTTAGAAATAAAACATTTCCAGACTGAGAGCTCTTTTTTGCCTTATAAGGATTCTATCCAATGCATTTGAACTGAGTACTGGACTACTGGACTATTTTTAGTGTACCTATTTATGAGTTCTACCCTATAACTACTTTTACCCATGTTACCAAAACATAAATTACCTTACTTTGGCTTAAATAGAGGGTTATTTAACTCTGGATGCCCTCATTTTCTTTAACATGCCAAAAACTCTATGTGACAGTTCATTACCCTCAGGGTAAAAGGACAAATACTTCACATATTAATAAGCCTAAGTGTCATTCTCGGTTCTTTACCTAGCTAACTTAAAAAAATTAAACAGATTCTGTTACTTTTCCAGACTTGCTTCATCATAACTAAATGTAGTTAAACTACAAGAATCTGTAAGTTAACTTTTTTTTCAGAAATGTATTCACAATCCCTCCATAAATAACAGAGAATTGCTCAAAGTTCTTTTTGAGAAGAGAAAGCCAGGAGCTGTTGTCTCATACCTGCAATCCAAGCTATGCAGAAGTCTGAGATTGAAGTCTGAAGCCATCCGGGGCAGAAAATTCAGTGAGATCTCATCTCCAATTAACTGTGGATGTGCTTCAAGTGGCAAAGTACCAGCTAAGTAAGCTAAGTAAGTTCAGGGTACCAAGCCCCAAGTTCAAGCCCTGATAAAGGAGAGTTCACTCTCCTTTTACCTTCAAAGTCTCAGTGGCAGAAAATATACATTTTTATTTATACTTTTAGAATTACCCCCATTTCATCCATATCTGAGTACCAGTGTTTTATTAATTTTAGCATTGCTGGACAACAGCAGATATATAGGATTCTGGAGTTATCTGACTCTTCTTCATAACATGAAACTGCAGGATAGCCTTTTGAGGGGTAGAAAATAGAGTTTGAGGCTAAAACTTCCATTTACACTAATGGAACTATCATTTCTTGTGGCAGCGAGTTCTTGATTTTATCTGAAATTGTTCTCTGTGAGGCAAAAAATGCAGCTAATTCTGGATAAATGCTTAGCTCAGTGTAGAACAAATAGATCATAGGATGAGGCCTATTAAAAAAACAGAATCAGAAAGTTCATACACCCATCAGGAGATAATTGATTTATATACTGATATCTGTATCCTTATCTATCTCTATATATCTGTTTGATGCTATTCTTTCAGTGTACATCAACAAATTAAGTAAACAGTGACTTCATTTACATTAAAGCTCCAGGATTCAGATCAGAGGTGGTTAAGTAGTCAAAGAAGACACCATGAAAACTAAAATGACAAACAGCAACAACTTAATCTTAATTCCACCAAATAAATATTATACTAGTGAATCAAATGTTCCCAAAGGTCATTTTCCCATGTGCTGGTAGTTGGGCTTGAACTCAAGACTTCACACTCTTGTTTATCTTTTTCTCTCAAGGCTGGATCACTACCACTTAAGCCACACTTCTACTTCCTGTGATTTTGCTGGTTGGTTGGAAATAAGACTTTTCTGCCTGGGCTGGCTTTGAACTTAGATCTTCAGATTTCAGGTTCATGAGTAACTAGGATTACAGATATATGCCACTGGCATCCAGCCCAAATGTCAGTGTTTAACACTGAGTTATTTAAAACAATAATCAGGCTGATACAGAATATTAGAATATGTACACAGGTATATATTATTATTATTGTTGTTGTTGTTGTTGTTGTCGATCATGGGGCTTGAACTCTGGGCCTGGGCACTGTCCCTGAGCTCTTCAGCTCAAGGCTACCACTCTACAACTTGAGCCACGAAGCCACTTCCTGTTTTCTGGTAGTTGATTGGAGGTAAGGGTCTCGTGGACTTTCCTGTGTGGGCTGGCTTTGAACTGCAATCCTCAGATCTCAGCCTCCTGAGTAACTAGGATTACAGGCTTGAGCCACTGGCGCCCAGCTGTATTCTTATAATTTAGTGTTTCCAGGTACTTTATAAATTCCGTTGAGACATTTTCATAGAAGAATTCTAACTTTTTTCAAACACACTACAGATAGGGGGGAAAATAGTGAAATTGCTGTGTAGGATAAAGACAGAGAGGGCTGGGAATATGGCCTAGTGGCAAGAGAGCCTGCCTCATATACATGAGGCCCTGGGTTCAATTCCGCAGCACCACATATACAGAAAACGGCTAGAAGTGGTGTTGTGGCTCAAGTGGCAGAGTGCTAGCCTTAAGCAAAAGGAAGCCAGGGACAGTGCTCAGGCCCTGAGTCCAAGGCCCAGGACTGGGAAAAAAAAAAAGTATGGTTAAGGATAAAGACAGAGAAAGGAAAATATTTCAACCCCAAAACAGGTAAATCATGTAGGCAATGGACAGTAACCTATGTAGCCAGTTAAGAATCCTTATCTGGGTTCACTGCATGCCTGCAATGGTCAATAAAATATATGATATAATTTAGGGAATCTTTTCATTAAGGACTTTGTGATAAAAATGTAGTAAAGAATCAATACCTCTTAGAAGCTTTACCTAGGTTTGATATTAAGCCAGATTCCCTGGAAATCCCAGCACAAAGAATATGAAGCTTATCCAGAACTCAATTCAACTAGATATGAAGTCATTGAATTACAAAAGAGAATTAGCTATTTAAGCCAAAATACATTTTCCAAAAATATGCACATGAACCTGGACATGATATAAGCTCTTAGACCTCAGTTTCCTTCTCTGAAAATGTATCGGGAGAGTGAACAGCCTTTCCATTTTCAGCACTTTATGAATACAACCAAAACAAACAGAAAAGGGACTGAAAATTATTCACATTTTGAAAGATAATTCTAAAACTGTCATTAAAAACCCTACCAGAACAGGTCTTTTTGCTTTGTTGTTGTTTTATCTTGTTTTGTTCATGTATCTGTCTTTGAGAAGGTAAGCAGGACAAAGAAATGGAAGGACATGACAAAGGGTGACCAAATATCACAGTGTTATTCACTAGACATTATGTTGAAAATGAACTATACAACTTGTGTGTGGGGATAGGAGGGAAAAACTGGGACAGAACAAAAAAGAAAGTGAAAATGCCCATCCAAATAGGAAAGCAGGAAGTCAAAATCAAATTATGACTTTTATAATGGCATGATTTTCTATATGAAATAGTATAAAGACACCACCAAAAACTCTTGGAACTGGTACATGTTCACCTATGTTCAAATGATAAAATTTTTTACACCATAATGTATTAACTGAGAAATCCAGAAAGTATTCCTACTAACAGTAGCTACAAAAATAAAATATTTAGGAATAAATTTAACAAAAGAATTCAATGATCTCTAAGATGAAAATGATCAATTATTGCAAAAAGAAACAAGTATACACACAAAGAATGGAAAGATTGGCATGTTTATGGATTGGAAAAACTAATATTGATAAAATGTGAAAACTATCCCAAGTGGTTTACATATTCTGTACAGCAGCCATTTGCCAATAGTATTCATCACATAACAGAAAAAAATCTTAAAATTTGTATGGGGCAGAGAAAGGAAGGCACCAGGAGGCACCTCATGGAGCAGAGCAGTGCCCAGGTTCTCCTCAGGCCCGAGGACAGGAGTGGCCTAAGCCTGAGCCTGAGGGCAAGAGAAGCCTGAGCCCTGGGCCTGATGAGGTGGAACAGAGGGGCCCAAGATTGCAGAGTGGAGAGGCCTGTGGAGGAGCCTGCAAGGCCTGAGGAGAGCTGACAGGCCTGGGGATAGCAGTGAGGCCTGCCAAGAACAGAGGTCTGTAGAGAGGCCTATGGAGAACAAAGACCTGTGGAGAACAGAGAGGCCTGTGGAAAGGAGAAGCCTGTGGAGAGGAAGAAAGAAAAAAATAACTTTACCCCCTTAGAGGCTGCAGCTTCTCCTAGTTCTGGGGTTGCCTGGGGCAAGCCGACTAATAAAACTCCTTTGTTACCTTTTAAAAAAAAGAGTTGAGAAGAGTTCAAGGTTCAGAAAAAAAATTTATTCTGAGGATGTACAGCAAAGGAGATGAAGGATAGGAAAGTTGGTAAGAATTAGATTCTGCAGTAGGAGGTCAAAAGCCACATGGCTACAGGGATGAACTAAGACATATTCTAAGCACAGATACAAGATAATGCTCTGCTATCATTTTCTTTTTAGTTGTGAGTTGAAAAGCAGATTTCACAGACTGAAAATTCTGCCTGAAATGCCCAGTCTTCTGTTTGTGAAGAATTCGAAAACAGATTTGGAAATGTGAGGCAGAACATTGGTGTTAGATCATGGTGCTTGTGTTAGTTTTCAAAGAGTCCACATTTAAAAAGCAGCTTCTGGAAAAACATTGCTGTTGAAAAGAGTGGTTGGTGGTAGTGGCCAGAGGATTTTTCTCTTTGGCTGATGAAATTGTTCTGCAATGGGCATAGAAGGAAGGTCTCTGAGGGCTGGTTTGAGATACAACACAGTGTGGGTGAGATGGGAGGTTTTGAATAGCAAAATGAAAGAAACATAAAACTTTCTTCCACAGACTGAGCAAGGTCATAGGACCCTGAGGAAGTCTTTACTTGGTTATGAAAATATTATGCTGTTCCTTTGAATTTTTAATGTAAATATGAAGATTTGTTGCAATCTTTTTGTTTGTATAACCAAATAATAGTAGCATTATCTAGACCTGTGATGGACTGAAATGTGCTCTGAGAAGATACTTCAACACGTCCTAGTTCCCAGTATCTCAGAATATGATCTTATTTGGAAAAAGAGCCATTGCAGATACCACTAATTAAGTTAAAATGAGATTATGTTAGGGTACATGGTTGCTTAATCTAAATCTGGCCTTCAAGAAGAGGAAATTTGTACTTATTACATGTAGTGGGAAAGTGGACAAATGAAGACACATATACATGAGGATATTGCTGCATGAAGATGGAGGCAGGAGGCATGGGAGTGATGCATTTATAAGGTATCATGTTAGCTGATTTCAGAATGAACAAACACAAGGAGCCAACCTGAAGCCAACCAGAAGGCTGACTATTGCTAAGCCCAGCAGAGTTATGGTGAACTTGCGGACTTGTGAGAACAATTAGTTTAGGGCCGGGGATATAGCTAGCATGTATGAGGCTCTGGATTTGATCTTCAATGCTGCCAAAACAAACAAGTAATAAAATAAGAAAAGAGAAAAAAAATTGTGCAGTACTACATCAGTAGTTGCAATGAACTTTAGCAAAAGGAACAAATCTGACATAAAAATCCCTGACATCAAGACAAAGCTAGAGTAATCAAAGGAACATGACAGTGATATAAAACCAAATACAGGGACCAATGGAACAGAACAGAAAACCCAGAAATAAATCTGTGCATCGAGAGCCACATAATATTTAACAATGGCACCCAAATTACTGCACAGTCCCTTAAAAAAATAAAAGTGCTAGGAAAATAGGAGAATAAAATTTGACCCCTTTCTCTTACCACATGTAAAAATCAATGCAAAATATATCAAAGAATTAAAATGTAATACCAAAACTATGAAAGGATTAGAATTAAAATATAGTAAAGAAAACATTTCAAGACATAAGTACAGGCAACGATGTGTGTGTGTGTGTGTGTGTGTGTGTGTGTGTGTGTGTGTGTGTGTGTAAGTGTTGGGAGCTGAGCCTGCAGCTAATCTCATTCTAACCTCTGGCTGTGTTGTTATCAGGAGGATATGCTAAATGCAAGGACATTTGTCTACTAGTAACTCAGCCCCTACCCAGAATTGCTTTATTATGCCTGCTGGAGTCCATTCCTGTGTTAATCAATCTCATTCTGTCTTTACTGCCATCAGATGAGAACTTCAAAACCTTTTTGTGTTCTTGAGTTTTAGCAGCCCTATGCTATTCTCTGGTTCCTAAACTGCATATAAGCTGGAAGTTAAGAATAAACGTGGCTGCAGTCTTGAGTTACAATCTTGAGCTGCAGACCTCCCGGACCCCATCTTTGTCTCTTGTCTTTTTTCTCTTGTCTTGTATTTTTCCTTTTCTTTAATCCTCGCCCCCCTCAGTCAGGATTTCCTTTTCGCTGCCGGATGGCTCCAGCATGTAAAACCCTCCAAAGCAAAAGTAATAACAGGAAACATTTATGAATGGGATATGTTGAACTCAGAAACTTTTTGACAGCAAAGGAGACAATCAAAAGAACGAAGAAACAAATTTCAACCTTCCAAATACTGAAACATTTTGCAAACAATTTATTGGTATTTAGAATATACAAGGAAGTAAAAAAAATACTCAACAGGAAAGATGAGTGACCCAATTAGAAATGAGTAAACGATCTGAATAGATTTTTCTCAAAAGAAGATCCGCAATGGCTACTTAAAAATGTGCAACATGAGAATCATAAAGAGAATGACAATGAAAATCAAGGCCAAAATACATTAGTGACTCATCCCAGTTAGAATGACTGTAATCAAAATGTTAAAAAAAAATTCAGGCAAAAGTGGAGAAAAAGGGAAAATTTATTATCTTTTCATAGGAATGTTAATATAGCACACTATGGAGTTTCTTAAAAAAACAAACACTAAAATTTAGACTTCATTATCATATAGCTATACCACTACCTGGTACACATCCAAGGAAATAGAATCAGAATACCAAAAAGATGCTACATCTCCATGTTATTGCATCACAATAAACAATATAACAGATATGGAATAAGCCAAGGTATTCATTGATGGATGGTTGAAATGAGAAAATGTAGTGTGCCTGCATGATTAAATATTGTTCTGTCATTTAAAAAATGAACTATGGCTTGGTGCTAGTGGATTACGTCTGTAATCCTAGCTGCTCAGGACACTGATAGCTCAGGGTCATGGTTCAAAACCAGCCCAGAAAGAATGTCCATGAGACTCTTGTCTCTACTTAACTACAAAAAAAATCCAGAAGGAGAGCTGTGGCTTAAGTGGCAGAGCACCAGCCTTGAGCAGAAAAAGCCAAGTGTGAGAGCATGAGGCTCTGAGTTAACCTCAAAATTGGGGGTGGGAAGGACGAAGAAAAATGAGGGAAAGGTAACAAGTTTGGCAAGAAATGTACTCACTACCTTCCTATCTAACTGTAACTCCTCTGTACATCACCTTGACAATAAAATTAAATTAAAAAAAAAAACCCTCAATATCTGAACCAAGGTGAAAAACAGGACAAGATGATATATCAAAAGTTTACCAACATAAAGACTACAAAGTAGATTATAAAAATCAAACTATCAAATAAATGGTCCTCAAATAGCTATCTATCTAAATAGTTTTAAAAAGAACCATCAGGGGACAATGGCGTGAAGAGCCTAGGAAAGAAATTAAGTTGATGTTCTACACTGTGGGAACAATTAAAAACATGTATGTTTAATACTTCTAAGTTCTTACAAGGTCAATATTGTATGGTGAAGGTTCATATTGTAAGATTCATCTATATAACACAATGGTGACTAAGGGAAGAAAATCTTACTTGTCTCAACTGCTCAGCTTTGCGTATCAATTATCATGACCCTTTGTATCCCTCATTTCAGTATCAACCAAGAATTGGTTTTGGTTAAATCAGGGGTCTAGTGATCACTAAAATGAATCCTGTAGCACTTGTGTACTCATCCATAGATTGTATAGTAGACAGGAGGAGCACAAACAGATTTTTCAGCATAAATGAGGCCTTTGTGTCTAAGTGATTAGTTGCTGTCAAGTTGTTTCTACTAAGGACATACGGAGTGCTATCCTACTATGGAACCATGTGTTCACAGTGTGCAATTCATAGTAGAAGTCAAGTGTGCAGCCATTAATTAGCATTCTCAATAGTAATGTTTTATTACACTAGTACACTAGTTCCTTCTTTGTGACATTGCAGTTTTCTTATACTTAACTATATGATTAATACTTAACTATAGTACTGTAAAGGAACCTACTATTTATATCTTGTGATTATTTTGAATGGAAATGTACTTAAAAAAAGTGGGGTTTGAGCCACTGCCTGAGTCTTTTTTTTTATACTGTGCCTGGGCACTGTCTTTAGCTTTTGTCACACAAAGGTGGCACTCTACTACTTGAGCCCTATCTCTACATCTGGCTTTTTGAGGTTAACTGAAGATAAAAATCTCATTGATTTTCTTATTTGGGCTGGCTTTGAATTGCAACCCTCAGATCTCAGCTTCCTGAGTAGCTAGGATTACCAGCCTAAACTACCAGTACCAGATACTGCCCTAGACCTGGTTAGTTTTTGTGTTTTAGGTTTGAAACTGGAACTCAGACTCATACCTGGTGCATTCAATAATTGATTAGTGCTCTACCAACTAAGCTATGCCTCCAACCCTAGTTTTTAAAACAAATTTTTAAAATTGTCTTTAATTGGTTTACAGAAAGTTTCAATTAATCATGTCAGTTCACAAGTAAAATATATCTTGATCAATGCCACCCGTTCCATCATTCTCCCCCATCTCTCTCACTCCCAGCCATCTCTTCAGTTTATTTAGTTCCACTTTCACATGTGTACTTGGTAAGTTATTTGTGTAAAAAAAATAGTTAATTCTTGAGTATGCTAGTCATCTAGTGAAGAATTCCAATTATTCTTTAGCATTACAGCATATTATTGTTGTACATGTTCTAACCATCTGTCAGTGGAGTCTACCAATTGCACAAAGAAAGAATGCTAGTGTTGCAGGTAAAAAATGGATGTGACTTCTTGGTCAACTGAAACTTAGATTTTCAGCCATTTGAAATGTTGATCACATTGTCTACTAAACTTAAAGTGGAAAGAAGGTGAATCTTTCATAATGCCTATGGCAAGTGAATGCTGCTTTATGAAACTTCATTGCATAGCCCATTTTGTGCATGTCTCATTGTTGTTATTTTAAACAAATGCATTTTTAAAATGTACTTTTAGGTGTGTCATGGTAGTGTGCAGAATGTTCTGTATGATTATTTAAAATAGTATCTTAATTGTTTCTTTTATTTTTGTACATTTCATTTATTTTCATTAGGATACACTAGCTATGCAGTGGGGGAATTTGTGTTTGTGTGTGTGTGTGTGTGTGTGTGTGTGTGTGTGTGTATCTGCATGAGTGCACTGGATCTTGAACTCCACAGTCTTGTTCTCTGGCTCAACTTTTTTTCTGTTCACATCGGACACTCTACCACTTGAACTAGTTCATGAGACAAGATGACAGGACTTTTAGCTATTTTATATATTTTCAAAGGTCTCAAAGCAGATTAAATCTGTTACCCATCACATTTCCAAACAATATGTATAGAATAGTGTCATAGATAAATATGCTAACTAAAATGAATGGCTTGAGAATAATTTATTTTAGACACTATAGTAATGGGTGGGTCAGAGATAAGTTTTACATGTGGTTCACTAAGGGTAAAACTATGATAATGTCCTGGATTTGACAACTTGGCTAAGCCTTACATTCATTTTGGAACTGGTTGAAAAGTCAAAGACATATACTAATTATTACAAATGAGGAAAAACCTGGAGCCTATGCTTCTTTGGATCTAGCTTTCTTTACTTAATATGATTGTTTTCCAAGTCTTTCCATTTCCTTATGAATGGGGCAGTGTCATTCTTTCTGTTGGAAGCATAGAATTCGTGTGTGTGTGTGTGTGTGTGTGTGTGTGTGTGTGACTTTTTTTTGATCTACTTATCTACTGGGGGACATCTGGGTTGCTTCCATATCTTAGCTATGGTAAATAATGCTGCAATGAGCATGGTTGTGCTGGTAGCTTTAGTATGGCCTTATTTGTGGTCATTTGGGAGATGTCCAGGAGTAGGATTGCTGGGACTCAGGGGAGTTCTATGTTTAATCTTTTGAGGAGCCTCCATACTGCTTTCCAGAGTAGTTGAACAGGTTTACCCTCTCATAAGCAGTGTAGTAGCATTCCCTTTTGGCAACATCCCCACTAGCATCTGTTGTTATTAGATTTCTTGATAAAGGCCATTCTAACTGTCGTAAGGTAGAAACTCAGTGTTGTTTTGATTTGCATTTCTTTTATGGCCAGAGATGTTGAGCACTTCTTCATATGTCTATTAGCCATTTTTATTTCCTCTTCAGAGACAGATAGTCCTAGCAGAGGATCACAATAGCTCAATAACTATTACATATGACTATGTACGATGATGCTAATCTAAATGAACTCCAAGAAATGGAAACAAAAGGTTTTTCTTTGTTGTTGTTTTTAATGTACTGTGTATGAAGTTATTTCTTTTTTCTTCCATTTTTTTCCACTTTGGCTTATCCACTGTGGTCACTGAATTCGATGTTGGTACCCTGTGCCTTGTATATATGTTTATCTGATTTAGGGAAGGGAAGGGGAACAACAAAATGGTGAAACAAAGGGTGAATGAAGTATGAACCAATGCAACAGCGATACTTGCAAGACAATATGTTGGAAATGAATTTTACAACTTGTTGGGAAGGGGAGCTGGGGTGAGGGAAAGAGGGAGAAAAATGAGGGAGGGGTAACAATGTTCGACAAGCAATATACTCATTACCTTACATATGTAACTGTAATCCCTCTGCACATCACCTTGAAAATTAAATTTAAAAAAGAACAATGTAACTTAAAAAAAAGGAAAGTCCACCATAACCTTCACTTGAAACCTCTTAAAATTTGAAATGTTGGCAGCCAATCACATAAATTTCTATTAAAATTAATGTGTAGGAGTCACAGCTTAAAATGTATAATTGTTTTCAAAAGCCTCTTTGAAAATTGTTTTATCAAATGCTTTGAAACTGTGAGTTAACATTTAGAATCTTAAAAAGTATCTTGGAAATCAGAAAAAATATAATTACTTGTAATTTTGTAGAGTAAACTTGTAGACATGAGTACTATGTATGTGTTACAGAACTCAGTCTTAATGTGTTTCATAATGTGAGTTCCAGGCCAGCCTGGGTTACATAATGAGATCTTGTCTCAAAAAATCCTCCAGGCTACATAATTAGACTCCATCTCAAAACAAAACAAAACTCATTCAAATTTTCTGCATAGCAACAGAAGGCCAAAAGAGGAACAATAAATATGTATAACTACTATCACAAAGGATTAATATCCTTAACAATGAGTAGAAGTGTTCATAATGTAAGAAAACAAAGCAGCTTTGAAATAGAGGAAGGATGCTTGAGACAAGACTGTTTAAAAAAAAAGATTAATAACTTTCGTAATTGGTGAGATTTCCTTGGAAACTCTGCAGCAGGGACAATTCTGATTTTAAAAAGCGTCTTTTTTTGATTCATGAACACTACAAGGTTAGTTACTAAATTTTAAAATCATTCTTGAAAATCGACAAGGCATACAACTTAGATTTATGGTTCATGTGGACAAATCAAAAGATTGTATATGTGTGTGTGATTGTTTGACAAATTTCTTCTCTACTATCAATTTCTAATTTTCATTCATGATTTCAAGCACTAATGAACAATAGCTGTTCTGAAAAGTGCGCTGCAAATGTCCAGGGAACATCTCATTAATTAGACCTATCAATTTTGTTTACCATCAAAAGAAGGCATGTCAGGCTGATGGGGAGCAAAATAAAATTCAGAAATGGTACAATGAATCTCAGTGCAAACATCCAATTAACTCTTCCTGGACTGGTAGCAGATTATTTTCTCTAGGAGCAGTAGGCAGCTGGCAAGGGTGGAAATGCCTATAGCCTTCACTGGTCCCCAAATATGTTTGCCTTAGTAAGAGCAGAAACCAGAAGACATTCTGACATTCCAAGATACCCAATAACTTTAAAGTTAACATATAAAGACAAGATTGCCGTTAATAAAAGCCTGCCATTGTCTCTCATCTTCCCCACTACTTATGTTTTTGTAAAGCAATTATTTAGAGGCTTTAGAGGCAATACATTTTAATACTTTCTGATAAAATTGAGGTGGCTGGTTTACAAGTACCACTTGAATCTTGATAAGTATATACATAAGGCTAAAAATTATACTACTCAAATTGCTTTGTCCACTATCACCAAGAATGTTAGTGTAATTAACTAATCTATTAGTGGAAACACTTATGGATCAACTGGTTTGTGTTCAAGACCAACTAAAAAGTGATTGGTTTTAATCTAGCTTCTCACCCAAAGATTCATTAGCCAAGGAAAATACTTGAAACTTTAACAGGTGGTTTTACAAATGGGAGTTTGAGGAAATACATTTGGTCCATTAAGAGAAAATGTGGGCTGTCTAAAGTTAGTCCAGCTTTACAAAATTTAAAAGAATAAAAGTCAATCTAATTTTGAAATTCCTAAGAACTTGGCAATTCATCCCCACATCTTTGTAGTGCATATTTCTGTCTTGAGCAAAAGGAAGCCAGGGACAGTGCTCAGACAACTGAGTCCAAGCCCCAGTACTGACAAGAGAAGAGTATTATTTCCCTATCCCAAAACAAGATTTAACCAAGCTTAATCTGAGTTTTTCTGTTTCTCTTAAATTATAGAATTTGTTTTCACAGAAGAGAAAAATGCATAGATGAATAGTCTTATGCAAATTTTGTGAGCATCAGTTGTATTTATAAAATGGATATAAACACCTAAGAAGGTCATTGGATTAAGTCCATAAAAGTGAATATAAAACATTTAACAATCTGAACATATGCTGATTTTATAAGCTAGACTCCTCAGTGACACAATAAAAATAGCCTCTAAAAATAAAACAACTCTAAGCAATAATCTAGCATTATTATAGAATCTGTCAAATATTCTCCATGATCCACATCTTCTGTCTTCAGTGATATAAATCACAACATTTTAGAATGATGACACATACAAAGTAATAAATTATCAACTATTATTAGAGTTCACT
Organism: Perognathus longimembris pacificus; assembly: GCF_023159225.1. Lineage (NCBI taxonomy): Eukaryota > Metazoa > Chordata > Mammalia > Rodentia > Heteromyidae > Perognathus > Perognathus longimembris. The sequence goes on along the minus strand of NC_063188.1, from coordinate 67,037,500 downwards.
ATAGAATGTTTTTCAATCCATCCTTTGTACTTGTGAACTGTTTGTAACAAAACATATCCCTTGTGAGTCCTGCTTAGTTTCTGAGCTAATCGTAATGAAGACAAAGGGAATGAGTCCTCTGTCCTCCACTAGTGGGTGAAGTCTATAATTAGCTTCATTGCTGTAGGTCTGATTTGAATGACTTAGAGGAATGACTTAAGTTCTGTGGTATACACAGCATATATTTTCACCACATGGTTCTAACCTATGGGACTAGATTTGTATTTTGCCATATAATTCCACTTTTATCATGTGGCATGCCATTTAGTTTCAAACTTGATATATTCTTATGACTCCAAGCCCAAGCTCAAACTAATTTTTATGTATTTTTAATCTTGGGGCCTGAACTCAGGACCTGGGCATTGTCCCTGAACATATTTAATATTTACTTAACAGCGGCATTCTACCATGTGAGCCACAGCTCCACTTCAGAATTTTTGGTGACTAATTGGAGATCAAGAGTTTCACCAACTCAACAGCTTCAAACAGCAATACTCAGATCTCAGACTCCTGAGTACCTACAATTACAGGAGTGAGCCACCAGTGTCTGGCTCCAACTACTCTTTTTGTCAGTTGTGGGGCTTGAGCACTGTCTCTGAGCTTTTTCTGTGCAAGGCTAGCACACTACCACTTTGAGCCTCACTTCCACTTCTGGTTTTCTGGTGGTAAATTGGAGATAAGACTCTCACTGACTTTGCTTCCCAGGCTGGCTTTGAATCATGATCCTCATATGTCAGCTTTTAAGTGGCTAGGGTTACAGATGTGAACCACCAGTGCCCAGCTGCAACCACTGTGTGTGTGTGTGTGTGTGCGCGTGTGCTTGTGTGTGTGTGTGTGTGTGTGTGTGTGTGTGTGTGCTGGTACTGAGACTTGAACTCAGGGCCTCTTGATCTCAATTGGCTTTTTTGCTCAAGGTTGGATCTCTACCACTGGGTCACACTTCCACTTTTGTCTTTATACTGGTTAACTGGAGATAAGAGGCTTATGGACTTTTCTACTCAGGCTGGCTTCAAGCCATAATATTCAGATTTTGGCTTTCTGAGTAGCAAGCATTACAGGTGTGAACCACCAGGGTGTAGCTTCCAACTATTTTTTAACCTAGGTTGAATTTAAATACTTTTCTCAGAAATCTGCTTGGAATTTAGCCCAAAATGGGCTAAATATTTGAAACCAGGTTGCTCTTCTGTAGATGGTCTCAGTAATTAACTTTCCTCTTCATTTCTAATTCTGTGTGGCTCCTACCTGATATTACTTTGGATGTGATATATCATCCTTAATAAAATCTCTGTTTCAAGTTTAATTATACTAAGTCAGAAAAATAAATCACTATATCTTTAAATACATCTAGCAAAAAATGTCTAAAGCCCAAATTTCTGTTAACATTAAATTAACAAGAATATACAATTAACTTAAATTCACATTATGCTAATTGAATGATTACTGTAAGTACAATTTTGCATTTGTTAACTCATTTAAAATTTATGCTATGTGTGGAAGGTACATTTTTATTATTTCCTGGATGTTGAAAGTAAGAGTCAAAGAGGATAAGTAATTTAATTATGTCTAATAAGCTATTAGATCCCAAACTTGCCTTCCTTCTAATGTTGTTGAACAACCCATTTGTCAAATGTTCAGATTAAAATTTCACTATATTACTAGTATTAGTCTTCAGAATATATTGCTTGCTAAGAAATATAGCTTCCTGAGAAAATATGAAAAATCTAAAGGCACTAACAAGGAAGGAATAGAAACAGCAAGTAAAGAATAGGAAGGTAAGATCTTATTATAGAAATAGCTTTTGGACTTATGATATGTTTATTTTTCTACCTGCTTATTTAACTTTGTTATTATTTATTTTTCTAAACTAGAAAAGAAATATCTTTCTCTTAAAATGACTTATTATTGAAATGCCTCCCATAGACCATTGATAATGAAGGCACTGTTTTCTGATTCTCTTGCGTGACTTCGTTGAATTGCTAATTTAATATAAGGACACTATTAGTCTTTTCCTATCCTGTTTGTTTCCCTCTATCACTCTCTCCTTCCTCAATTCCCTCAAATGTTGTAGTCATTTTATTGATGATGCTTCTTGCGATGACCCAGAAAATTGAGTGTAGGCTTATTACATACCTGTGTTTGATTATAGAATTGTCTATTGTGATTCAGGCTTAGCTTTATAAACAAAGCACTATTTTGGAGGAGGGAGAAATACTTTTTTCTTAAATATTTAGTAATTTTAAAGTAAGCATGCTACATTATAAATAAAAGCACTACAAACTACTTCCAACGAATTTGCCTTTGCTCATTTAAGTAATCAGCTGAATAATAAATTCATTCTAAAAATTTAAGTATAGAGCCAAGCAATGTCATTCATCCCTGAAATTTTAGCTACTTAGGAGGCTGAGGCTGAGATCTGAGAACTGGGGTTTGAAGCCAGCTAAAGCAGAAAAGTCTATAAAGCTCTTATCTCCAATTAATTAGCAAAAAAAAAGCCAGAAAAGGTGCTGTGGATCAAGTCGTAGAGTTCCAGTCTTCAACAAAAATGCTAAGGGACAGTGTCCAGGCCCCAAGCTCAAGTACCTGAACAAAAATAGATAAATAAACAAATATTAAACACAACTGGCATAGAATAGTCCTATCAATGGAGAGTGAGCCTCATCTGATCAGAAGTTCTGAAGATTCAAAAAGAGAAATTCATCCAACATGACATCAATACTATGAAAAACCTTACTGATAAAACCTTCATGTCTTATATTGATGAGGTGAAGAACATAAACTTTTTACAGTTTTGGGGGGACCAAAACACCATATCTGGAAGAGTAAGTATAAGAGTTGAAAGTAGACTTTAAACTTAGAGAATAAATGTGAATAATTTTTATTGAATTCAATTATTTGAGTCCCTATACAACTGATAAAAGGCTAAATCAGGCAAAAAGTAGAAGGAAAAGCCCATGGAAATTATTTCTGTTATTAGTTGAAACAGAATAGCAATAGCAACTGAAATGATAACACAACAAGGGAGTAGAGTCCTTCGGGGAAAATACTTATTAAATGCTGTATAGTTAAGATAGCTAACAAAGCTGATATTTACTATTACTTGCTAAAGTTTTATTGATCTAAATATGCTTTGAAAGGAAATAAAAAAGTATTCTACCTTACTACCAATCATTTGGCTGTAGGTAGACTTTCAAGAGAATTGTTAGGGTTTTCTTTATTTCTATTTACACAGGATTGTGGCCTTGAATACTCCTCTAAAAAGCCATCTAGGTTGCTGACAAGAAAAGAACCGTCTAGCCTGAGAACATTTCTTGTTTCTAAGTTCACTTCTTATTCCTAATTTCACTTATTTTTTCTAATTTCAGATTTATTCCTCAATGTGTCATATTGCTCTTTTTCTATTTCATCAGCAGAAAAAAATTGTATAAAGAAATTTCATGATGATATTTTTCTTATATGTATATATTGTATTTTGATTGTAATCATCCCCCCTCCATAACTTTTTTCTCCTCCACATCCCTTCTTTTAAAATAACAACTGTAATGGGTTTCATTATATAATTTTCATGTATGTGCATGAAAGAGTTTGATTACATTCACCTATCATCACTGACCTCCTCCCATTAGTTCCCATCCTCAAAAGTCCCCATTTTATGTTCACATCCTTCTTTAAGTGTAAATTTTGTGTAAGAGAGAACACATGAGAAGCCTGACTTTTTAAGTGTGGTTTATAATTGCATTTTTCTTTATGTCTGAATACTACTTCATAGGACTACTATACAACATCTTTTTCCATTCACTGGTGAATGAGCATCTAGGATGATTATGTAGCTTGATTATGTAGCTTGACTATGGTTAATATCACTGCAATAAACATGGATGTCTATGCATCTCCACTATATTCTGATTTGTTTTCCTACAAATATATAGCAGCAGTAGTATAGCAATATCATATTCCACTGAAATAAGCCTGGTGGGACATGCACAAGCCATCAAGCAATCACTGCAAATCCTAAGGGAAGAACCCTATACTATATAGAAAACCACCCCATGAGAAGACTCCCTTTGACTCTTTTTTGAAGCCTCTTTAGGGATGGAGAATCTAGCTGCTTTTCTGTGCAGCTTTCCTTTCACTTTCCAATGAACTTGTTCTGTCTGCTTTACTTTCCTGTCTTCTAATTCTTTAATGTTGGGGAAAAAATCCATATCCCTAGACAGCATTGGTACTATTGTTATGCTTGTGCTGTGTGCCAGTACTATGGCTTGAACTCTTGCTCTAGCTTGCCCATGGCTGATGCTCTACCACTTGAGCCATGCTTCCAGTCCAGCATTTTTCTGGTTAATTGAAGATGGAATCTCAAGGGCTTATTAGCATCAACTGGCTTCAAACTATAATTCACCAGGTCTCAGCCTCCTGAGTAGCTGGAATTATAGACATCAGATACTAGTACCCAGCTAATTTTTCCATTTTTTGAGTAATCTCCATTCTGATTTCCATATTATTCACAATAATTTACATTCCCAAAACTAGTTTATATGCTTTATTCTCTTCTCCCCAAAACTTACCAGCATGAGTTGTTGTTGTCATTTGTTTCCTTGATGATAGCCATTCTGTGTGGATTGAGATGGAATCTCAATGTTGTTTTGATTTGTATTTCTTACCATGGCTAAGAATGTTGAGCATGTATTTCTGTTTATTAGGCATTTGTACTTCTTAGAACTGTCTTTTCAATTCATTCATCCATTTATTTACTGGATTGTTTGTCTTTTTAGTATTTAATTTTTGGAGCTCTTTATATGTTCTGCATACTAATTTCTTGTCAGATGAATAATAGGCAAAGATTTTCTCCCATTCTGCTGCTTGTCTCTTTATTCTAGTTATCTCTTTGCTTTGCAGAAACTTTTTAATTTGATACAATCCTGTTTGTCAGTTCTTACCTCTATTTCCTGAGGTATTGGAGCTCTATTTGGAAAGTTTTTCCTAGGCCTGGATCTTCAAATTTTTTCTCTAAGTTTTCCTACAATAGTTTGAAAGGTTTAGGTCTTATATTAAGACCTTTAATCCAATTTGAATTGAATTCTGCCCTTAAAACTTCACCTCTTTCAGCTCTTCTCAGCTCTTTTCTTTAGAATCATTGCAAAGCAGCCAAGAATATGTTGGCTACAAGTAATAGTAATTCAAATTGGCTTTAGACAAATTGGCATTTATTTTTCTCATATAACAAAATAGTTTGGTACTAGGTAGCATTATATACAGTTTAAGAATTCCATCAAGGACTTAGACTTCTTTTCTCATCATCTTAATGTGGAGTTTTCAATTTCAGGCTTTTAAATGGCTAGAAGGTGATTGCTTTAGGTATGTCTATCTCATTAGAGATGCCATCAGAACTTCAGTTTCTAGTATAGAAAATGTGGTAAGCCTCCTGTAGTTGGGAGACCGGTAATTTCAAGGTACTTAAATCTCTGATAATTTATAACAAGCACTACTTTTCCTGACCCAAGGTATAATGTATAGAAAAGTATGTGAGCCACTTGACTATAAAGGTATGCCATTCAATTCTAACACCTAGAAAATTCCCTCTGCTTACTTACAGAGAAAAGAAAGGTAGGAACCATTTTAGAGATTTTCTCTTAACAGTCATGTTTAGCATGTGCCTTTTATTAAAGAAAACACCCACAGAATTAATTACTACGAATTTTAGAACAAAACGGACTGTGAGAAGTAGTCACAAGACTGGCAGAGTTTCATTTCTCCAGGATCAATATAGGTCAGCTTCCTTTGTATGGGCTTGAATTAATTTATTTTATTCTTGGGTGTTTTCATAACTCTGTTGATATGAAATACTACAATATTAAGGTCTTAATAACATAATGGTATTATTTTTCAGTTCTGGACGTCTCAATTGGATCTCACAGGGCTAAAATCAAGATATGTAGGTAAAGACATATTTCTTCATCTTCCCTCAGCAATATTTTGTATTTTTCAAGTACCTGGGAATATTTTAATTAGAAAATTAATGCAGTGGGATTATCTATCAGGTTCTGAAAGTACCCATGAATTAAAATCACTCACATAACACACTTAAAAAGGAAACAATGTAGCCAGTCTCCTGTGGCTCACACTTGTAATTCTAGCTACTCAAGAACTGAAATCTGAGAATTTCAGTTAGAAACCAGCCTAGGCAGTCTGTGAGATTCTTATCTCAAAAAACGCGCAAAAAAATGGCCAGAAATGGAACTGTGGTTCAAGTGGTAGATTGCCAGCCTTGGGCAAAAAAGCCCAGGGACAGTACCTATGCTCTGAGTTCAAGCCCTAAAACTGGCATGTATGCGGGGTGCACGTGTGCATGCACATGCACACACACACACACACACACACGCACACAACACAAAAACTATGCAACAGAAGAAGGTCTTAAATTCAATCTGAGCACCAGCATAACAAATAAGCCCTTAAATCACAATGGTGTTGAACTTTCTTACAGTAAGGAACAAGTCCAAGCTAATGCTGTAATTCAAAACCCTGAAATTCTGAGTAGGAAAGTGATTTATTGATTAGACATTTATTTTTTAAACATTAGGCCTGCTAAGTAGAATTAACACAACTCATGATGTAGGAAATAAAATTGTATCAGGTACCTGTATCATTTTGAATTTCCTGGGGACACTTTTGGCATTCTGTATTACAACTTTAAAGTATCCATAAATGCTTGATGTTGGTTAGATAGGATATGAGACTTGCACACCTTACTTAGCAAGTAGTATTAATAACATGACTTCAAAAATTCTTAGGCATAAGAAATAGCATTTCCTTCACAGAGAGCCTTTGATTAGCAAAGAAATGAATCCCATTATATATAACCTAACAAGTAGGAGGGAAAATACATGTGCTTATGCCAATGGATTACTTCAGACATTGGGGAAAAGCTACAATGCAAGTTTCTGTAAAGTTTAAAAGTTATTTTTTAGTTGGCACCAACTTTTGATATTTAGGTGATTTTTTAATTAGAATCAGATAGCTTGGTACCAGTAATCCAAGCTACTCATGAGGCTAAGTTCTAAAGATCAAAGTTCAAAGCCAGCCAGTGCAGGAAAAGTCCATGAGTCTCTTATCTACAGTTAGCTACAAAACATCAAAGTGAAGCTGTGGCTCAATTGATAAGAGTACTAGCCTGAAGCAACAGAGCTCAAGAACAGAACCAAGGTCCCAATTTCAAGCCCCAGTACACACACTCTCTCTCTTTCTGTCTGTCTGTCTGTCTGTCTGTCTCTCTCTCACACACACACACATACATACACACACACACACACACACACACACACACACACACACACACACACACAGAAATCAGAGAAAAAAATAAGCCAAGTATTTTCAGAGCTAAGTGCTGGTGGTTCGTGCCTATAATCCAAGCTACTCAGAAAGCTAAGGTTTGAGGATTATGATTAAAAGCCAGCTCAGGCAGACAAATGCAAAAAAAAAAAACCCTCTAATCTCCAATTAACCAGCAAAAATGCTAGTAGTGGAAGTTCAGTTCAAGTAGTAGAACACCAGCCTTGAGCAAAAGAAACAAGTGCAACCAAGAAGCACTATGTTCAAGCCCCAGTAACTACATGTGTGATATATATATATATATATATACATATACACACATAATGCACACACATCATTTTTTAACCTTTTTAAAAAAATCAGTACAATTCAAGAGTCTAATCCAAATATGTATGTGGCAATAAAGACACATCTGTCTTGGAATAAAAACGGTTTCAAAACTCCTAAATATATTATTTCCAAATATCCAAATAATAAATATCTCCCTGTAATCATTTTATTAAGTGGAATCATGAACAAAAAAACAAATGATTTATTGGTGTGAAAACAAATATGTTGTGTAGTATTATGGAAATATAGCTGGGCATGGCGCACACCTGAAATCCTACCTACTCAGGAGGCTGAAAGCTGAGGATCATGATTCAAAGATAGCTGGGATAGGAAAGTCTATTAGACTTTTATCTTCAGTTTACTAGAAAAAAAAGCCAGAAGTGTAGCCATGGCTCAAATGGTAGTACACTAGCCTGGAGTGAAAAAGGCAAGCAATAGCGTGAAGCCTCAGTACTGGCACAAAAAGTGTGAAAATTTGATTAAGAAATTGTGTGTACACACACGTGTGTGTGTATAAGACAGTTGTACCAAGAACAACTTGAGTATATAACTTATTTAGAATGCAATTAAAATTACAATTTCATAAGCTCTTAAACTAAATAAAAGTACTATAGAAAGAAGTAAGAACTGTTCAGAGAGCTTTGAACCCAGCTCATTTTCAGTTTCTCGAGGAAAATAAAAGCATCCTTGACTATTACAGATGGAAAATACAGTGAATGCCACTGGAATCAGTTATTTCTCTCCACTGAGATATAAAATCAATATAAAAAGTTGACTCTATAAGTTGTGCTTCTCATAGTTCTGTTTTAATTTCCTTTAAACTCTTAATGTAGGGGTATGTTTTGTATGTGTGTGTGTGTGTTGATCTTGGGGCTTGAACTCAGTCTGGCAGCTGTCCGTGAGCTTTTTTTCCTCAAGGCTGGCACTCTACCACTTGAATCATGATGCCACTTGTAGTTTTTTGGTGGTTAATTGGAGAAAAGAGTCTCACAGCCTTTCTTTCCTGAGCTGCTTTCAAACCCCTATCTTCAGACTTCAGCATGTGAGACACCAGTGCTCACCTAGTATAATTTTGATTGTTACAAAAAATGTTTTCAAAATTTTCAATATTGTTTCAGTTTTTTCCTCTGTGTTATATAAATAATATAGTAGCTTCCAGTTCTAATCAGGGAAAATTTGTCCAAAACATTTTCCTTATGACTGCATACCCAGCAGAAATCAGTGATATCCAAATAACCTATAGAAAGTGCAGCTATCCAGAAAGCACATTAGGTTGATTATTTCAGTGTCTAAGTATTTTTCCCCATGACTCTTTTCTTGTACCAGTACTGAGGCTTCACCTAGGGCCTGGCTGTTGCCACTTTGCTTTTTTCCTCAAGGCTGGCACTGTATCATTTGAACCACAGTTCTGGTTACAGCTTTTCAGAAGTTAATTGGAGATAAAAGTCTCATGGACTTCTCTGCCCAGTCTGAGTAGCTAGAATTACAGGCATGAGCCACTGGTGCCTGGCTCTAGAAGAAATTCTTGAATCTATCCATATGTTATTTTATTAATAATCTGCTCTGTCCCTCCAGGAAATGTTTAAGGCGTAGTTTTCCAATCCACATAATATGTAAACCTGTAAGCATTTCTAAAATCCTTCCACACTGCCATTGTTGTCATGTCATATTTGGTCCTGGCTAGCACAAGTACCAACCAACCTGCAGTGATTAGTATCTGAAAAAGTGATTAGTTGGCCATTGGACACAGTAGCACTTTTTAATAACTCTGATAAATCCAGAACATTGCTCCATTTGAATTACATGAATTTGGGATTCCCTCCCCCCCATCTCTAGAGGTCTTTTTTGTTGTTGTTTCTGTGTGCATGCTGGTGTTCGACTTTAACTGAGGTCTTGGGGATGTTTCTTAGCTTTTCTGCTCAAGGTACTCTACCACTTGAGCACTCTTCCCTTTCTGGATCTTTGCTAGTTAATTGGAGAAAAGGATCTCGTGGACTTTCTTTATCAGGCTGGCTTTGAAACTGAAATCTTCAGATCTCAACTTCCTCAGTAACTACTACTGCAAGTGTAAGCCACTAGTGCCCAGCTTCTCTGGAGTATTTTTTAAGTTTCTTTCATCGGCACCATCTAGAAGAGTTAATTACACTATAGACAGTGTAATTTCACTATGGACAGTTGGCAGAAGTGTACTCCATTCCTCATTGTGTAAAATAATTATTATGCTTGTAGGAAGATTGTCTGGATGCACCTTTGCTTTACAACCCTTCTAACCTAACATCTGGTAAAGACCTTCTCATTTGCCATTAAATTGAATGGACTAATTTTAACCATTTATTTTATCTTTTCTTGATCCTCTTTAGGAATAACAACTGGTTCCTCCTTTTCTCCAGGACCATCATGAGGTTTTTTTCTGGGTTCTACAACATGCTTTTTTTTTTTTTATCATGGAAGTAAAGTAAAGTAACAGGAACATACCAAAGAGTACCCCCATCAAGGAGGTGGTTAGAATCACATCCCAATATATACACTTTGTCATGGACAATCTAAGTCAATTGCAAAATTAAAAAAATATTTTATATGTTAATGTATAGTTTACATTTTTATATGGGTGTATGTATATATTTATACATTGAGAAAAATGTCAAATATAAAATATATATGTATTATGCTATACTATGTATTATTGTAGAGCATTCTTTGGTCATCTTAATCCTTGAGGCTGGAAGCCTTGCTCTCTGTGTCATCCTTCCCTTTTAATGAAAGTGGAAATGTTTGCATATGCGTAGTTTCATTAGCCCTTCTGTATGCCTCTAAAATTTTGGGGTGTTCAAACTAGTAATGTTGATCTTGGAATAAAATTTTCGAGAACCATGTGAATTTTCCACATACGTCATAGAGACACATTCCATTATACAGAGATTCATCCACAGATCTTTCTTATATATTCCCATCTCAATCTTTTGAATTCTGTTGGTGATTGAGAATATTTAAGACTAATACATTTAAGTTCTCCAAAGTCTCTTCTGTAACTACATGTTAGGATGTTTTGCTGTTTCTGAGGTATTAGTGAAAAAGCCATTCAGAAGCAATACCCCTGGCTTTTTCTATAAAGCATGGCAGATGATGGCTTAATTTTTTTTCCAGTCCTGGAGCTTGAACTCAGGGCCTAGACACAGTCCCTGATCTTGTTTTGCTCTACCACTTGAGCCACAGTGTGGCACTGAGGAATTGAACACAGGGCTTCATGAATGCCAGGCAAGCACTCTCCCACTAAGCCACATTCCCAGCCTGATGGCTTAACTTTAAAACACTTTGAAATCTGAATGGGGAGGGAATTTTCTAGATCATCAAGTATTCAGCATTTCCCTCCTCAATTTATCTCTTTTCTCCTAACTTTCAGTGTAATTGTCAAGATAAACTAGGTTAGCCAGGCATTGATGTCTCAAGCTAATAATCCTAGTTACCCAAAAGGCTGAGATCTGACGATCAAGGTTCAAAGCCAGCCCTGGCAGAAAAGTTCATGAAACACTTTTCTGCAGCTAACCTCTACAAAGCCAGGAGGGGAGGTGTGGCACAAGTGGTAGAGTTTCATCCTTGAGCGAAAAAGCCAAGTAAGAGCATGAGGCCCTGAGTTCAAGCCCTAGAACTAGCACAAAAACACTACTTCTCCCCACAAAAAATTGTTTGGAAGTCCTTAATCCCCATTCTGGCATGGGGAGAGGGCAGGAAATGTTTCTCTCATCTCCATTTCTCTCTCATTTAATTCTGTCATACTAAAATATATGTTGGCTAACACTCTAAAAATTTAGTCTCCTTGACAATTATTCATCAGTGATTTTTTTCCTTGTCTTTTCAATATTATATTCTCTGACTATGAAGACTACTTTAGTGCCCACATACATTTCCTCTCATTTTACATTCTTGGCCCCTTTGAAAGCTATGTTTTATGTCTTGTCAGCAATGTGTGCCAATAATAGTACTGAGTGTCTTTTTCATAAGAAAACTATTTGGGTAAAAAGTAGCTCATTTATCAGTTTTTTGCTGACATAGTTAAAAGCTATCAGATTGATGAAACCGTTTTCCATCCTTTACTTAATTGCTAAGTGTATTACTTGCCCAATTCCCATATCATTTGATAAACTAGAATATACAATATCTGAGGCAAGTAAGACAACTTTACCAATCACTACATACCCACATTGATCTATTATTTCTCAGACAAAAGTGTTTACAGCTATGCTTGATAAATTGGCACACTACTTTACATTAGAAAATATGCACCAAAATTAGAAAATATGACAGAATCTGTTTATTCTTTATGTTGGATATGATTTATGTTCAGAAGCCATGGTAAGTTTTTAAAATCTCCTTCTATGTATCCTTTATTATGACCTTCTCTTTTATATAATGAAAGTAAAGTTGAGCTTTCCTTGGTGATTTTCAAAGCATAAATATTGAAGCACAATTCTTCTGATAATATGACATAGTTTTCCCAAATGGTTCTATGTAAAATGAATACATCCATTTTCTCAAAAGCATAGAGAATATTTATTTCTGATATTAGGAACTTTTTATCAGCTTAGATTTTGAATAAAATATGAGCATTGGATTTAGGCAAAGAAAATTCCATACTCCAACGATGATCTAAATTCCACCGATTTGACTTTAGACATTACTAAAGAATATTAAGTTAGAAGGAATTATCTGTTAATAGTACATGTAAGGGTATTATAAACCTCACTGAAATTGTAGCTTAAACAAGCACTAAGTATATTAACAAAGACAGCTTTCCTATTGTCCACATACTTTGCTTTTGTGATGAAGAAAAAGCCCCTAAAAGGTTAAATGAGTATATAGCAAATTTTATTCTTAGATTTTCTTTGAAAATAAAAATGTTTGCAAGTGTACTTTCCTCCTATGTATGCATATGTTTAAAAGTTTCTAGATGTCCTATGTGCTCATGCATCAATGCTGAGAGTTGTGGCATAAATGTGTATATAAATATATATTTATTGTTGGCATTGGGACCAAGCACTGTAGTTAATGCTTTGGCTTTTTTCCTCTTCATTGTCTGAATGCATGAGTGAATTTTACTCACTCATTAGAAAGGATGATATTGCATCATTTGTAAAGAAATGGAAAGACTTGAAAAAAAAATCATGTTAGGTGAAGTAAGTGAAGTCCAGAGAGACAAAGGATGTGTGTTTTCTCTCATATAGAGAATATAGGATAAATTTATTAGTATATGAATTTGTACTTCTGGATGAAATCCAAATGTACATAAGTGTATTAACTAAAATATGGTGGATTCAGTAGAGAAGTAAAATGATGTAATTCCTTAGAAAGGCTAACTCATCAAGCCCCAGTATTGACACATACGGAAAAAGCCAGTTGTTGCCCTGGTACTATCCAAAAAGTTCTTAGATTGTACAGAAATATCTCTTACATTTTCAAATTATTATTATGAAAATACTTTGTATAAAAAGTGTTTCAAAAAGTTTATAACTTGATGTTTTAAATGATTTTGAGTTTTGAATAGAATGTATGTATTGTCTTTACTTTTACTGATTATAAGATAAAGAATATATACAACAGAGATGCAAAAAAAAAAAAAAAAAAAAGAAAGGCTAACTCACAGTCCAACAAAATAAACACCAGGAATCAGGTACTTGAAATTGGGAGCTGGTGATCAAGGGAAGAGGGTAGACAAATGAAGAGAGGAAAGGGGGAATGTAGTTATAAAATTCAATGTATATTCTTCAAAATTAAGAAAATTGAGGGAAGTGATGGTTTAGGAGGGCTGGGGAAGAGAATGTTAAAAGGGGTGACATTGATCAAGATGCATTACGTTCATGTACTTCATGTACTACTTCGTTGACTAGTAACTCCTGTGTACAGCTTCTTCTTTTTTTTTTTTTTTTTGGTACTGGGGATCGAACCCAGGATGTTGCACTTGCTAGGCAAGTGCTTTGCCACTGGGCTACATCCCAACCCCTATGTGTACAGCTTCTTAAAGATAAAAATAAAATTTAACAGAAGGGCAGAAAAAAGTTCAAAACGAAGTTCCAACCCATTCTGTACTACAGAGACCCAGTCTCAACTCAGGGAAATGCTGCAATGTGTTGTGGTTCCCATTGCTGCCTCTGTCTGGGCAATGTGTGGGCCAATGTTATTGCTACAACCATGGGCAGGTTCTCCACGTACCTACCTCTTTCAGGGATGCCAGAGGCTCTTACAAGATAGAAGAGTTTGTGTTACTAGTGCCTGAGAAAACAGCCATCATTGAAACAGTATTACCACTGGCACTGTCACAGTGGCCACAGTGTGGAAACTACAACCACTTCAAGACCGTGATAGAGTCTACCTCTCTACCCTGTACCCCTGTACAAAGTAGGTATCTTCAACCCTGCAATGTCACACACCCACAATTATTTGTAGCCAAAACAGCTATAAGGAGACCATACTATGTTGCCCAGCCTAAGAGTGATGCGTTGGCTCTTTGCCCCTCCCCACCTTGACTGGAAGTGTCAGACTTTCTTTAATGGTTTTCCTTTCACTTTCAAATAAACTTACTGTTTACCTTAAACGTTTTATCACCATTTAATTCTTTGATGGGTGGAGAAAATGAATACAGTCCCCAAGATAACATGGTCTGATGACAGCTGATACCTGAAAAGCAGTTTGCACCAGGCCTTGCATAGAGCAGATGCTCTAGCTGGGTTCCATTGTCTGTAAGCCTAGAAACTGGACAGTGGGCAGGGCTGCAAGTGGCAGTCCTGCCCTTCCAAGTCCAGAGCAAACACGAAGAACTTGATTGAATAAATCATCACTTGTCTTCAGGACCACTTTGGCTCAAATCTCTTCATTTAAATGAAATTTTGCTAAAAGTATGCTCAAAGTGAAACAATTCAGTGGCAATGACTTTGAAGGGTTTGGATTCAATTGAGCAAAGCCAGAAAAAAAACCCAAATACTCAGAGTCAATTTTTTTTTGTCTAACAAAGCTGCAATATAATGATGGCACTTTTTGGTAAAATGGATGGAAGTAGGGTGCTATAAATTCTCACACAAAGTAAAGATGGACACACTGTGGGTGCTGGTGGCTCACACCTGTATTCCTAGCTACTCAGGAGGTTGAGATCTAAGGATTGCAGTTCAAAGCCAGTTCAGGCAGGACAGTTTGCAAGACTCTTATCTCCAATAAACTAGTAAGAAAAAGCTGGAAGTGGCACTGTGGCTCAAATGGTAAAGTACTAGCCTTGAGCACAAAGAGACCCAGGGATAGCACCCAGGCCCAGAATTCAAGTCCTATGACTGGCCAAATTTTTTAAAAATAAAAAATAGAAAAGGATGATGCATTGCACTAATAAACTGACATGTTGAGTGGAATACCCTTTGTACAATTACTTTAAAATAATTTAAAAAATTATCTTGCTAGCTATGTCCTTTGCCATGCCGATATTCTGCAGTTGAATGCAATTTAATTTACCCAGCCTATCTGATTTGTTGTGTTTCTGGATCTTTACTCAGGAAGTTTCAACCTGTACCAACCAACCCTAATGTTTCCCCTATCCCTTCCTGTAATATTTTCAGGGTATCTGGTCTTACATTGAGGTCTTTGATCCATTTGGAATTGATTGTGTGCTGAGTGATATACAAGGATATGACTTCAATTTTCTACACGTGTACAGCCAATTCTGCCAGCACCATTTGTTAAAGGCTGCCTTTCTTCTATACTGTGTTTTTGGTTCCCTTATCAAAGATTAGGTGGCTATAGGTCTGTGGGTTTGTTTCTGAGTCTTCAACTATTCCATTGGTCCTCAGGCCTGTTCATGTGCCAGTCCCAAGCTGTTTTCCTAACTATGGCTTTGTAATAGATTTTGAAGTATGGTGTTGATATTCCTCCAGCACTGTTCTTCCTGCTTAGGATTGCATTTGCTATTCGGGTCTTCAATTATTACATATGAATTTTTGGATTTCTTCTTCTATATCATTGGAGTGTATTGTTGGGATTTTGATGGATATTGCATTGAATTTGTAGATAGCTTTTGGCAGTATTGCCATTTTCATGGTGTTCATCCTTCCAATTCAGGAACATGGGGGGAATTTCCATTTACTTAAGTCTGCTTTAATTTCCTTTTCCAAATTTTAAAGTTTTTCATCACAGAGTTCCTTCAAATTTTTGGTTGACTTAACTCCTAAGTATATATTTTTTGCTACTCCTGGGGCTTGGACTTAGGGTCTGAGCACTATCCCTGGCTTCTTTTTGCTCAAGGCTGACACTCTACCACTTGAGCCACAGTGCCAGTTTTGGCTTTTTTTTTTTTAAGTTTTTATTATAAAACTGATGTACATAGAGGTTACAGTTTCATACGTTAGGCATTGGATACATTTCTTGTACTCTTTGTTACCTTGTCCCTCATACCCCCCTCCCTCCCCCCTTTCCATTCCCCCCCCCCCCCCCGGAGGTGTTCAGTTCACTTACACCAAACAGTTTTGCATGTATTGCTTTTGTAGTTGTTTCTCTTTTTTTTTACCCTGTGTCTCTCAAATTTGGTATTCCCTTTGAATTTCCTACTTCCAATACCCATAAACACTGTTTCCAATATACTCAGATAAGATTACAGCGATAGTGTAAGTACAACCACAGGAAGGTGATACAAGAACATCATCAATAATAAAAGCTACAGATAAACATAGGACGTTGAAAGTAGTTACAACTATGATATAACAATTGTTTCCACAACATGGAGTTCATTTCTCTCAGCATCATCTTATGGGTTCCTAAGGGTATAGCTATTGGGCCTTTTGATGCTCTGTTATGAATTGCCTAACCTGTAGTAATTATTCCCAATAAGGGAGACCATAGAGTCCATGTTTCTTTGGGTCTGGCTCACTTCACTTAGTATAATTTTTTCCAAGTCCTTCCATTTCCTTACAAATGGGGCAATGTAATTCTTTCTGATAGAGGCATAAAATTCCATTGTGTATATGTACCACATTTTCCTGATCCATTCGTCTACTGAGGGGCATCTGGGCTGGTTCCAGATTCTCGCTATGACAAATTGTGCTGCGATGAACATTGTTGTGCTGGTGGCATTACTGTGATTTTGTTTGTGGTCTTTTGGATAGATACCCAAAAGTGGGGCTGCTGGGTCATAGGGGAGTTCTATATTTAGCCTTCTGAGGAATCTCCATACTGCTTGCCAGAGTGGCTGAACCAGTTTACATTCCCACCAACAATGAAGTAGGGTTCCCTTTTGGCCACATCCCCTCCAACATTTGTTATTATTAGTTTTCTTGATATATGACATTCTTACTAGGGTGAGATGGAATCTCAATGTTGTTTTGATTTGCATTCCTTTATGGACAGTGATGTAGAGCACTTTTTCATATGTCTCTTGGCCATTCTCATTTCATCATCAGAGAAGTCTCTTTGTAGGTCTTTAGCCCACTTGATGAGGGGGCTATTGGTTCTTTGCGGTTTTGTTTTGGAAGAAGGTAGTTTTTTTAGTTCTGCATATATTTTAGAGATGAGGCCTTTGTCTGTTGAATGTCCGGTAAAGATCTTCTCCCAGTCTGTGGGCTTTCTGTTTATCTTGCGAGCTATGTCCTTTGCTGTGCAGAAGCTCTGCAGTTTGATGCAATCCCATTTGTCCAACCTTTCTTTGATTTGTAGCCTTTCTGGGTCTTTGTTAAGGAAGTTCCGTCCTGCGCCAAGGAGCCCAATTGTTTCTCCGACTCCTTCCTTTAGTGTTTTCAGGGTGTCTGTTTTGATTTCAAGGTCTTTAATCCATTTGGAATTGAGTTTGGTGCAGGGTGATATATAAGGATCTAGTTTTAGTTTGTTGCATGTGTTGAGCCAGTTTTGCCAGCACCACTTGTTAAAGAGGCTATCTTTCTTCCATACTATTGTTTTAGCTCCTTCATCAAAGATTAAGTAGGCGTAGTTCTGTGGGTTCATTTCTGGGTCTTCAATTCTGTTCCATTGGTCTTCAGGCTTGTTCCGGTGCCAATACCAAGCTGTTTTTATTACTATAGCTTTATAATACAACTTGAAGTTGGGTATTGTAATTCCTCCAGCACTGTTCTTCCTGCTTAGGAGTGTTTTTGCTATTCTAGGTCTTTTATTGTTCCATATGAATTTCTGGATTGCTTCCTCTATTTCATTAAAGAATGGTGTTGGGATATTAATGGGTATTGCATTGAATTTGTAGATAGCTTTGGCAATATTGCCATTTTGATTATATTAATCCTCCCAATCCAGGAGCATGGGAGGTTTTTCCATTTTCTTAGTTCTGACTTAATTTCATTTTTCAAGCTTTTAAAATTCTCCTCAAAGAGGTCTTTCACTTCTTTGGTTAAGGTTATTCCTAGGTATTTTATGTTTTTGGGGGCTATTGCAAAAGGAGTTGCTTTCCTGATTTCAGCCTCGGTCTTCGGGTTGTTAGCATAGAGAAAGGCCATTGATTTTTGAAGGTTTATTTTATATCCTGCAACTTTGCCAAAGTTTTGGATCAGCTCTAGTAGCTTGGGGGTAGAGTCTATGGGATTCTTTAGGTATAGGATCATGTCATCTGCGAAGAGAGAAAGTTTAACTTCATCTTTTCCTATTTGGATCCCCTTTATATTTTCTTCTTGCCTAATTGCTCTGGCTAGGAATTCTAGTACTATGTTGAAGAGCAGGGGAGAGAGTGGACATCCCTGCCTTGTTCCTGATTTTAAAGGGAATGGCTTTAGTTTTTCACCATTTAGAGTTATGCTTGCTGTTGGTTTGTCATAAACTGCCTTGATTATATTCAGGAATGTTCCCTGGAATCCCAGTTTTTCCAGGGCTTTTAGCATAAATGGGTGCTGGATTTTATCGAACGCTTTTTCCGCATCCAGAGATAAAACCATGTGGTTCTTTACCTTGCTCCGGTTGATGTGAGTTTTGCCTTTTTCTATGTGGTGTTATGGAATCAGATCCAGGGCTTCATGCATGCAAGGCAAGCACTCTACCGCTAAGCCATATTTCCAGCCACTGTGGGTATTTTTTTAATGCTATTACAAAAGGAGTTGCTTTCCTGGTTTCAGCATCACTCTCCTTATTGTTGGCATACAGAAATCAACACAACCATGTTCATTGCTAGCTAAGATATTGAATCAACCCAGATGCCCCTCAGTAGATGAATGGATCAAGAAAATGTGGCAAATACACAAAATAGAATTCTATGCCTCTGTCAGAAAGAGTGACATTTCCCCATACTTAAGGAAATGGAAAGACTTGGAAAATTTTATTAAGTGAAGTAAGCCCAACACAAAAGCACATAGGCTGTATGGTCTCTCTCATTTGTAATAACTAGAATCTGTCTAGGATATTCTTAGCAGAGGATCACAATAGCTCAATAGCTATGTGCATATGACCTTATAAAATTATACTTATTGAAATGAACTCCAAGAAATGGAAACAAAAGGTTTTTCTAGTGTACCATTTACAGTTATTTCTTTTTTCGTTCTTTTCCCACCCTCTGGTTTATTCCCTGTTGTGACTCCTTTGACTTTTGTAGCCTTTGTCTTGCATGTAATTTTTTCTGATTTGGGGAAAGGAAGGGAAAATCACAGAAATGGTGAGACAAAGGGTGAGCCAATTTAACAGTAATACTCACCAGACACTATGTTGGAAATTAACCTTACAACCTGGGTGGAGTTGGAAGAGAAAATGAGGAGTGGGCAACACTGTTCAAAGAAAATGTATTCATTATCTTATGTAACTCTGCACATCATTTTTACAAAAAAAAATTGAAAACAAATAAAATATAATTTAAAAAATAACAGTAACTAGTAGTGATATTGAAACAGTAATAAACAAGCTCCCAATGAAGTCTATGACTGGTTGTCTTCATTGTTGAACTCTATCAAATATTTATGGAACAAATAACACCAAGATTTCCTATACTATTCCAAAATATTGAGAGGAAATTTCTTCCAAACTCATGCTATGAGGCAAGTATTTCTCTGATACTGAAACAAGTATAATAAAAGAAAAAGAGAAAGTTATCAACCAACATCTTCACTAAACAGCGAAGCAAAAATTCTCAATAAAATATATCAAGTAAAATCCAACAATATATTTTTAATAACCTATTCATCATGATCAAGTCAAATTTATCCCAAGGGAGCAGGGATGTTTCAACTTATCCAAATCAATTTATGTAATAAGTGGCATCAACAAACTGAAAGAGAAAAGTCATGATTATCTCAGATGCAGAAAAAAACGTTTGATAAAATTCATCAGCTCATCATGTTAAAAACTGTAGACAAGTTATGTATCAGAAAAGCAGAGGGGGCTGGGAATGTGGCTTAGTGGTAGAGTGCTTTCCTAGCATGCATGAAGCCCTGGGTTGGATTACTCAGCACCATGTAAACAGAGAAAGCTGGAAGTGGTGCTGTGGCTCAAGTGGTAGAGTGCTAGCTTTGAGCAAAAACAAGCTGAGGATAGTGCTCACACCCTGAGTTCAAGCCCCAGGCCTGGCAAAGAGAAAAAAACTGAAAAGCAGAGTTCTACCATCTATAGCAACATATATGAACCTTGAAGATATTATGTTAAGTAAAAGAACCAGACATAGCAACCTAAGAACCATGTGTTCTCTCTCACACATGGTACTTGAAAAGAAGTTGACCTGAGTGTAAAATCATGATTGGTAGAGGTTATAGGTAGGGCTAGGGAAGAACAGATAAAAAGAGGCTGAATTTGAAGTGTGTTCACTGTGTGCATTGAAATATCTCACAAATTTTATTAATGTATTAATAATATAGTGCAGAAACTGAGTCACTGCCATCCCAGTGCCTGGCTAGGTGCTGGGAGCAGTTGTTTTTACAGACATCCTGGAGCCTAGCCAGGAGATGGGGGGCTGTCCACCCAGCTCCAAGGCCTACAGGTGAGACAAACCATCCTTTAAATTGCAGATGCCTGGATCAATGGGTAGAGACAGGAGGGCCTTGCTTTGGGAAATATGTAGATATTTTGTTGTTTCACCCCAGGAGAGCTCTACTACTTGTGCTGTGTTTCTGTATAATGCTTTGCTGAGGCTGGATCTCCACCCAACATGTGACCTTTGTCACAGAGCTTGGTGCAAGCTCTGTTCCGGGATGCATGTTTTCATAATTGGACTGCCTGCAGTCTGCTAGTTCCTAATAAAGACTCTAAATTTTGAACTTTAAAGATGTGGTTTATTTTCTCATGACTTGTTTTCAGATGATTTAAGGCATATTTTACCATACAACAATGTGGCTCAAGTGGTAGAATGCCAGCCAAGCAGGTAAACTATGAAAATGGAAGGCCTTGAGTTCAAACACTGGTATTGGCAAAAAAAATAAAGAAATCTTTTTTTTTTTTTTTTTTTTTTTTTACAAATAACAAACAAGCTAGGCCAAATGCTGGTGGCTCATGCTTATAATCCTAGCTACTTAGGAGGCTGAGATCTGGGGATCATGACAAAGCCAGCCTAAGCAGGGAACTCCATGAGACTTTTACCTCTAAATAACCAGCAAAAAGCTAGAGGTAGGGGTGTAGCTCAAATAGTAGAGTGCTAGTCATGATTTTTTTTTAAAAAAGCTGAGCAAGACCATGAGGCTCTCGGTTCAAGCCTGGGTTTTTGCAAAAGAAATGAAAAGAAAATATAACAGATAGACAGGTAATAGATAAAAATTAATAAACCTTTAGAAAGACATAGACAAAAAGGAAAAACACAGATCATCAATATCATGAATCAAATTAGGCTACCATTGCAGTTTTTGTAGCAATTTAAAAACATAATAAGATCCAGGCTCTGGTGGCTCACTCCTGTACTGAGTTCTGATGATTAGGGTGCAAAAAGAGCTGGAGCAGGAAAGTCCTTGAGACTATCACCAATTAACCACCCAAAAGCCAGAAGTGGAGGTATGTCTCAAGTGGTAGAGTGCTACCCTTGAGCAAAAATCTCGGACACAGTGACCAGGCCCCCACAATAAACAAAAACATAATAAAGAGCCAGACACTGGTGATGGCTCACGCCTGTGATCCTAGCTACTCATAAGGCTGGTATCTGTGGATCCTGGCTCAAAGTCAGCCTGGACAGAAATGTCCAAAAGATTCTTATTTCCAATTAACCAGCAAAAAGCCAAAAGTGGAGCTGTGGCTCAATAGTACCAGAAGAACATATGAGATAGTTTGAACAATGTTGTCCAGGTAAAGGACACAATTTAGGAGCTTTGGAGCAAGTCTTTGAAAGTTACAGGCTACCAAATTCAATCAAGATTAAGTAGATAATCCTGTTTGTTATAATCATAAAATTTCATCAAGAGGATAAGTGGGGGGGGGGGTAAGAGGGTGTAATAATGCGAGTCATTGGAATACAGTGAAAATGTGTATAGGTATACAACAGTGAAATCCCCCCACACCCCTGTAAAACTAACACAAGCTAATGAAAAAATTCCTTCCTGTTCCAAATATACAGGCTCAGATGATTTTACTGGTAGAAAACTTGTACCAATCTTTTCAGGAATAATACATACAAATTTTACAGTTTCTTCCAGAAAGTAGAGAAGAAAGGCATATTTATCAATTCATTTTATAAGCCTATGTTGATGAGGCTAAAAGTCAAAACCTAGTTAAAACAGCAAAATTTAAAAAGGAGGAAAGAAAATCAAATCTGTGAGCAATCTCTCTCACGAACTTAGGCATAAAAACAAAACTCAGCACAATATTAACCCAACAAGGCATAAAAAAGAATTACACATTATGAATAAGTGGGATTTATTACAGTAATGTAATCCAGGATATTAATAGGCTTAAAGAAGAATAATTTAATAATATAAATTGTCACAGAGCAAATATTTGATAAAATCTTACTATTTTTCTCAATAAAAGCTCCCAGAAAACTATATATGATAGGAATTACCTTAACTTGACAACAGAAAACCTGTACCTAATATTATTATTCCTGGAAAAAACTTGAATTATTTCACCTAAGATTAAGACAAGACTATCTAACCAAATACTCTAACCAGAACAATACAGTAAGAAAAGAAAAAGCATGCAGATTGAAATGGAGAAATAAAACCATCCTAGTTTGTAAATGACTTCATTATTTATGGAAATAATCCTAAGAAATCTACAAATGCCTCCTTATGGGTACTGATGGATGCCTGAAGAAATGCTGAGTCATTTCCCCTGTTTGGGTCTATCAGGAGGTTTCCAGAAGAGATTGCCCTGGGGAAGGGATGACCCAAGCTCAATGTAGGCAGGCACTGTCCAATCAGCTGAGGGCTGAGATGGGAAAGGAAAGGACAAGGGGATGTTTCCTTACAGTGTCACTTCCTTGTGAAGCAGGCCACATTTTCTTCTGCTATTGACCTGAGACATCAGACTCTAAGTTCTGAGACGGTACCTATGGCTCCCTAGAAGATCATAAGACTGGGGCTGGAAACAAACATTTTTATATACACAGCCAAATCCAGCACATAACTATTTTGTAAATAATTTTTTCCTAGATGATAGGCCAGGCCCACTTGTTTATTTGTTGTTAATTGCTATTTCTCTCCCTGAAATCAGATTTGTAGACCCCAGACCCAAAGTCCAAAAGCATCAGGTTTGGTCAATTGTACCAAGTAAAGAGGTGTGTTGAAGGGCAGAGAAATGAGATTTATAACATGGCAGCCACAAGAAGGCAGCACTTTAATGCATCTTCAGCCATCTTCAGGGGCAAAGACATTGGCTACAGGTTAAACAATGAGAACTGGTGGCAGAGGGTGAGAAAGGTATGCATAGGTAAAACAGTACCCAAACAGTCCCAAGTTGCAGGTGCGGTCTGGTTAACTGTTGGCTCAGTCTTTGTCGTGGGTGAGTTCTGGAGAAGTTAATGCTTTATTATTGGAACAGAGTAGGACAACGTGGTCTCCTGAATTGTGGGAGGTTTACTTGCAGATGTTAAGAAGGTATTACCAGTTTGAGGGGCAGTTTGCCTTCCACACACATGCTTATTTATCAGTGCTTTTTGTTTTCCTCCTGGAGCTCAAGGTCAATGCAAAGTGATTGAAGCAGAGAATAACTCAAATGGAAACCACAATTATAATATTTGGGGACTTATAATTAAGGTAAGACAAGAAAAATAGCAGAAAGGTGAACAGGTTTTATTAGGAAAGAAAACCTTGGAAGGGCAACCAAATCTCATTCAGCAGAGCTGAGTCCCTTTAAGTTTTAGGCAGAAAAGTAAAGTCCGGAAGGTGAGATGGAAGCGGAGGTGAGATGGAAGCGGAGGTGAGATGGAGGCGGGGTGGAAGAGCAATGTTATTTTGATTGAGGTCTTTCAATGTCCACCAGGAGTGTCAGTTCCTGATATGGCCTTGGTCACTGTTAGCATTTCCCTAGCCTCTGGTCCTCAGCTCCACCCACTAGCCCCCAGATCCACCCATACCTAATGAGCCACTCCTACTCACTACCTACCTACTTCCCCTTTACCCCAAGAGAGAGAAGCTGCCACCTGGATAAGGTACAGACGCCATGTAGCTCCCTCTCCCATGGAAGCTATGGCCCCACTAATAAACCTCCTTATGAACCCTCTTCTCCTGCCTGTGGTTATCTCCAAATGGTCCTCTGGGATGGCTGGGACCTATGCTTTCATTGGTGCCGAACCCGGGATAGGTTCCCCAGTGCATTTGCTCCACCATTTCTGGGGGATCCAAGCTGTTCGCGGGACCTATTCTGCTGTCCTAAGCTCACCCAGAGGACCACCGAGGTAACTTCTCCTGACCGAGTGCTCTACTTCCATCCACCATGACAATCTACAAATTTGCTCTCACACCCAGGATAAGTGAACTGGGGGCTCAGATTTAATTTTCCGATTTACCGTAGGGCCACAGGGCTGTGGCTTCAGGGCCACACTAAAAATCTTGGCGCCAAGTTCCGAGCCCCACTCCAAATGACCGTAGCATAGGGCCACAGGGCCATGGCTTCAGGCCCACATTCCCCGCTACATCCTGGACACAGCAACTGGGGTGACGACCTCATTGCTGATTGTCTCCAACATTTCAGCTGACCAGAGTAATACCTGGGATGGTTGGTATTTCCTCAGCTCCACTAATCACTTACGGTGGGAGGGGCACAATCATCCACCACAACAGATTTGAAACTCCAACCAGGGTGACTGACCATTAGCTGGGAGCTTGGATTTTTCATAAGGCCACTAGGCCACCGTAAATCTTGGCTCCAAGTTCCGAGCCCCACTCCCAGGGAAGACCACTGGGCCGCCGAACTTAAGCCACTGGGCTAGGTCAAGGGAATCAGCAATTGTGGGTGCTTGGAGTCAAATGATCTCTAGTTCAGCGCCGCTGGTCACTCATCAAGTAGGGGACAGTCTAAAATGCTTCACGAAAGCTGCTCAAGTTTGAGCTCAATCTTACAAATTTGGGCAAAATGATATCATTTTGCCACTGGAATTCCAGAAAACTTACATGGCCAATTTAAAAAAAAAAAATCTAAGCGCGCACCAAAGCTTGTGCACAACTGTCTGTATGTCTGTTTGTCTGTCTGTTGTTAAAACATGTAAAAACTGGCATCACGGTTTCAAAATTACTTGCTTTTTTGAATACAATTTTAACTTACTTTTAAGTCTGTGCTAAACTGATCTATGCAGCCTTTGGGTGGAATCACAGTGAACAGCCTGGAGGCAATCCTGACTCTTATCACCAGACTCCAAGACAAAAGAAAAAAAACACAGGTTTTAAATCCAAACTGACCATGTTTGGGTACAAGCAAATGTGTCTAAGAAAAACTCCAAAAGGTTCAACTATGCAGCATGTGGTATAAGTACAATGATGTAAAACCAGTGTGTTATCCTTTATGTCCATCTATGCTAACAGTCAAGTGTACATCTGATTCTGCAAATTCTTTGGTATAGACTAAGATTTTGTTTCTCCATTTTTCTCTCCTGTGCTCTCATAAACTCTTTAAGATCAAGGGACCAGAGTCATTTTGGAACGAGGGTGCAAATGTGGCTGCTAACCTCGATTTTCCTGACCCAGGATTAATATTTGCTTTATAGGATGCAGGTTGACATGTGCGTTAGCTGCTTGAACTGTGTGGCGGCCCGTTGCTAAAAGTGCTCAGGGAATCTAGGAATCACTGCTGGTGTTCCTGTGAAGATTTTGACAGATCCAGAGTGCTCCTGCCCTGGCTCTGCCCACCTGCCCCCCCCCCCAAGGTTAGAGTTGGGTTTATAGCAGGCCTATCATGACAGAGTTGCAACCAAGACTTACTCCAAGGTTAAAAGCATCAGAGTTGTGTTTGCTGGCCACAGGGTTGCATTGGGGTAGCATTGGTGTCTTCCCCCTCCATGTCTCAGAAACTGTAGT
The DNA here is from genome assembly GCF_023159225.1 of Perognathus longimembris pacificus. NCBI lineage: Eukaryota > Metazoa > Chordata > Mammalia > Rodentia > Heteromyidae > Perognathus > Perognathus longimembris. The sequence continues at coordinate 67,011,431 of NC_063188.1, read as the reverse complement.
GGCTGCTGCTGAGAGCAGACTTGGTTGGCCTTTGGTCTGTATGGATTTTGTGACTAGGAGATGGTTAAAGGCCCAAGCCTTCTAAAATCTTTTTAAAGTTGTCATTCTGCTTAAACCAGTAGGGCACCAGCCTACAAAAGCCAGAGTTCTCAAAGTAAGTAACCAGGGAATACTGGGAGATTTCAAATGTCTTTAAGCAGTCTGTGTAGAATTTTGCAGGCAACCCATCAGGAGGTGTGACAATCTATCCAGGGGACTCTGGGAGATGCCACTACAGCCTTGCCCAGATCCATCCCATCTCTCCTGCCTGCCCCCATCACACATGACTAACGAAGCCTGCTGATTCCGGATGGAAGACACAGCCACTTCGTATCGGCTGAAGCTGAGACTTTTACATTGTCTGGACCCTTTGACCTCTTAATTGTCATTCATTTGTGTTCTCTTCCACTACCGGGAAGGTTAAATGATATGATTTGATTTGATAGCACATGGATCTCTTTCAGTCTGCTGTTTTCTAAGTGTTACAGCAGAACTCTGGCAAGTATTTGTTGGTCAATTCTCAACAAGATACAGGTAAGCTCTACTCCTATTGTTCTCCTGTTGCTTTAATTGGAAATAAAAAGGACTTTTATGGCTAAGACTCCTTGGATTTCAGTTCAAAGCCAGCCCAGGCAGAAAAAAAAATCCCTCTAAAACTCCATCTCCCAACTAACCAGCAAAGAGCCAGACTGGAAGCTTGGCTCAAGAGAACCAGCCAAATGCTGAAAGTGGCACTGTGCTCAAGTGGTAGAGCACTAGCCTCGAGCAGAAGTGCTCAGGGACAGTGCCCAGGCCTTGAGGTCAAACCCTGTGACTGCCAACTGGGACAAGCTATCCAAGCAATGAGCACCTAGACCTTCAGGATGAGGTCAATCCTGACATCGAGGAACCATGGAGAGGAGTAAGAGGAGATGAAGTCTCATCTTAAATGGAGTCAATTTAAATTTGCCCTTTCAAATTAATCAGAGCCGGGAGACCAAGAAGAACAGTTTCTTTCCCACCTAATGTCCATACCTGTCCATTTTACATCTGGACAGAAACTTGCATTCTTGCCTTTGTTACTTGCCATATATATATGAACCACTGACTGGTTACTCCCAACCAGTCCATTATTCCTAAACACTTCCTTCCTGTCTCCAGTCCAGTTATTCCTCCTTCCTTGTAATGGGCCAAAATTGGGTTTATGTTCCAAATGGAACTTTTAGGGCTTGTTCCCAGGGTGTGTTCTCCCATGTTGTTCATGTTAACTGGTCCTGTGAACTTGTCAGCCTTTTGCATGACCTTTTCAAAAGTCTCTTTTAATAGGATAACATCCCTCAACCAGGACGCCAGCTGGGAACTTGCAGATCAAGGCCATTCTCTTACTACACTTCTCTGCCCAGCACAGATCTGGACCCTGAAGATCCTAGGCCCAGTGACTCCTTGATGTGCCCAAGCTGCAGGAGGTAGCCAAAGGAGACCATGACCCATTGGCCCTGATAATCATTCTCGTGAAAATGATGAGGACTTTTACCAACCAAACTGGATGGTACCAGGCCAAATGACGAATCAGGGACCCCTGACTACTTCACCTCTTTACAGCAGGAAGTAGCTCCAGAAGAAACAGCTTCTGCCCATACTCGCAGCCTTGTACCCCTTCTCTGTTATTAATAAACCACAAATGGGGGAATGTTAGCATTTCCCTAGCCTCAGGTCCTCAGCTCCTCCGACTAACCCCCAGATCCACCCATCCACCCATACCTAATGAGCCACTTCTACTCACTCCCTATCTACTTCCCCTCTCCCGTGGGAACTAGGTTCCCGTGGGAACCTCCTTATGTACCTTCTTCTCCTGTCTGTGATTATCTCCGCATGGTCCTCTGGGATGGCCTGGACCTATGCTTTCAGTCACTGGTTGTCTTCTGAGATGACAGGGTGTGTTTGGTTCAGGGGGAGGGTAAGGGGAAATGATTCAACAGGGTAGATAACAAGGACAGTTCTAAGAGCTGGCTGTCAGGGAGAAAGGTTGAGTGCTTTTAGTTTATTTCCCATCAGTTAATTCACAGGACCCAGCAAAAGCATCTCCTAAATTGTACCTTTCAACAACAGAGTTTAGTATTTTTGCCAGCTGTGCACTATCGCCCACAAGGCCTAGACTATTAACTATTTGACTCCTTTCAGGAAAACTGTTTACCAATCTCTGTTCTAAAGTACATCTCTCAATTCTGCTGTAGCAATGTAAGAGGGGAAAATACATCATTATTTTAAACATTAAATAGTTGATAGAATCCTCATCCTTGCAAAATTCAGACTCTGAATATGTCTTTCATTAATCTGTAAAGAACTTGAGCTTTGTCAAATGTTCAAGAATATATTTAGATAATTAAGCAGTCACTTTTTTTTTTACTTTCTAGAAATACTTTATTTTATTGGACAAAGGTATTGAAAACATCCTTTAAATGTTTAGTTGGCAAAGAAGTGACTATCCTCTAGAGCCATTGCTGTGCCATTTGGAAATGATATGAAATTGTGTCTTAGTATATGCAGAGTGATAGGCCATCTGAAAAAGTGCTCGTGGCTCCTGAATTTTTGCTGCTTTTCACAATTAAATATCCTGTCTCCGTACGTTATTTTGGCTTTTAAAACATCCAATTAGTAAAAAGCAATAAAAACTGATATCTTGCTTAATTTCATGACTTACATTAAAGGGTAAGAAGATTTATAGTCTGATACAATTTTTCTTTGATTTAATTAATTTCTTTAAGCTGAAAGTGCCCATTGTGGGCCCTCTCTCATACTTTAGCATGCTCCTTCCTAGGCAACACTAGGCCCATTTAGTGATGGCAGTAAATAATCAGCCTCCACCCCACTTTACCTTGAGATGGCACTCCTTTGGGGCAAGTATAACCATATAAGGTAACAAGATCCCCTTAGAGTGACCATCAGTCCTGGGAAGCTGCTAGACCCCTTATCTACTACTTCGGGAGCAGCCATAAATCCTAGCACACCATGATGTAGCATCTTGTCCACATGTCCACACAGGGATTTCCACCTCCTAGCCCCTCCTAGCCCCAGTTGGTTATATATGTCACCTCAGACAATAGACAGCACTTCTACTCACTTCTCCCTTGTGAGAAGGGGTCTTACCAGTCCCTTTTCTGGGAATAAACCTTTCCTTTGTTCTTGCACCTGGATGTCTGCATGGTTTTCTGGCAAAGTCTCATTTACGCTAACACCCATACTTGTTGATATAAATAAGATAGAAGAATTTGGGCCAGATGCTGGTGGTTCACACCTGTACTCTTAGCTACTCAGGAATCTGAGATCTGAGGATTATGGTTCAAATAAGCCTAAAGAGAAAAGTCCCTGAGATTCTTATCTTCAGTTAATCACCAGCAAGCTGGAAGTGGAGCTGTCGCTCAATTGGTAGCATGCCAGCCTTGAACCAAAAAGCCTAGGGGATAGCACCCAGGCCCTAAGTTTGTGGCCAAGTACTGGCACACACACACAACCCCCCCTCCCCCACAAATTAGGAGACACATAGGACACATAGGTCATAGATATAAAGAATTAAAAATATAAAATATTACATAATGAAAATATTAATAAAATTAAATAAAATATTTTTAAAGAATTAAAAATTTAAAAACTGCTTTAATATGAACGGTCAGTAAATTTCTTAAATATAACCTCCAAATGATGACAGCTTTTGAGGTATTTAAATTATGATTGCATTTGCTTTTGTCTTGCATTTTGTGTTGTTGTAATACTCTGGTGTCAGCCTTAGTCATCATGAAGAAGCAAAGACTGAAGTAGTACAAAATACTGGCAAAAAATCCATAGTAAAGGAATTCTTTAAGAGATGTGATTCCACCACCACCACAATTATAAATCGTGCCCTGAAATATTAAGCTAGGTGAACTGAAGGTAAAGGAGTTTGAAAATAGAAACAGAAGTTCTAACTGCAGTGACTACTGTTATATTAATTTAAATTTGGCCTGAGGTCGTCTCTATACATGGAATCTTTATATGCAAAACTACAACCTAATTTAGTATGTAAACAACCCGAAATTTAGGACTAAAACAACCAAATGTCACCCAACTACATGCAGCCATGTTTCATTCACCACTGACAGTCAACTCATTACATTATTCTCCAATGAGGCGGGTGTCTAGCTATAGTCAGCCAGGTGATGTCTTTACTTAGTGTCCAGCCTATAAAAGCTCATTGTTCACACAATGAACAGTGGAGCTTTCTCAGTCTCCCTTGGTTTAGGGTACTGACAGATTCAAGAATCATTCGTTACTCAAATAAACTGCTAAATCTAATTTCTCTGTTCCTTTGTTAACATTATGCATGTGTTTGATGAATAGGATAAGACTTAAAGCCTAAGCTTTCTTCCAATGCTGGCTCCCCTTTCCAGCTTTAGCAAGTAAAAGTCAGTTTGAAGAAATCATTTAATATTTCCAGGTATCTTCTAGATAGTTCTATATGTAGATTGAAAATATAAGGACAACTGGCATTCCAAAGTCATTAAGGGAATTATTTTGAATTCAATTTAGAATAATTTCAAAGTTGCAGGAATAAAAATAGTAGAAGAGACATCTGTATACCCATAAGCCAGATTCACCTATTGTGTTTATATCACTCTAGCTCTCACTTTCTACAGCCAGACACACAGATACACAGAAACACACACACACACACACACACACACACACACACACACACACACACACACACACACTTTTTTTGGCCAGTCCTGGGCCTTGGACTCAGGGCCTGAGCACTGTCCCTGGCTTCTTTTTGCTCAAGGCTTGCACTCTGCCATTTGAGCCACAGCGCCACTTCTGGCCATTTTCTGTATATGTGGTGCTGGGGAATCGAACCCAGGGCCTCATGTATATGAGGCAGGCACTCTTGCCACTAGGCCATATCCCCAGCCCCATACACACACTTTTTAAACCATTCCTGGGCAAGTTACATGCATTGAGGTCCTTTATCTCTAAATAAATGGGTATATTCTTCTTTTATATTACTTCAGTGTGCTTTTCAGTTTAAATAAATTTGGTATTTATATAATAATTTCATCTAGTCTTCCATCTATGCTTTCATTTTGTTAGTATGCATGGCAATGTATCTGATAGAAACTTCCCTTTTTTTAAATAAGGGATCTATTTGATTACTCTCCCTTTGGTCTTCTTATTTTAGAACTCTTCCCACAGCTATTATTTATGTTTTATGGCACTGACATTATTGAAGAGGAATTCAGCCCCCCTTTTCAATACAGTGCTCCTCAATTGAGGTTGGTCTGACATTTCCTTCTGATTAAATTCAGATATGTTTCAGCAGCTTCCAGCTGCGTTTGCATAAATGTTTACTTCTCAAGGCATCACATCTGGAATGATAATCAGGTGTTAATTGAAGGATGTTAATTTTGATCACTCAATGGGAAAATTTCCACATGATGTTTATTAAATGCTGCAAACTGCTACAAAGAAAGACCAAGTTGCATTCTATATACCACCTAATAATTATCCAGATTCATTTTTTTTCACTTATTTAATCATTCTTTTACAATGTGCATTGTTTGTTGGGATCTTTTGTATCAAATACTACCCAACTGAGTAAATTATTCTTAAGGTCTACAATTAGTCTGATTAAATTTCTCAGGCTTTTTTATGTCAAATTTTTTTGTCATGATGCTATTTAGCATAACATGATTTAACCGAAATTTGTAACACTCTCAAGTTCAGCAAGCATTTGATGAATACTTAGTCCATATAAACAATAACAATATTATTAGTGTTCCTACCTTCAGGATTACAGTCTGCTTAGCAGGAAACTCTCACAATTACTGGGTACATTGACTGGTGTACTGTCTCATTTATATACTGGCAATCCTCCCTGCGTGATAAGGAATGGTGCTGCTTATTCATTTCCTTAGTGTTCCTTTCATGTCAGGATTCTATAGCATGAGCCCCTTGAGCAAGCTAAATGAAAACTAATGAAGATTTATACTAACACAAGTAATAGAGGCACAACCTTAGTATAAGTGAAAGATTCAGACCACACCCTTATTTGGTAGAGGGAGTCCAGGCAGGGTTTCCCAATCATCTTTTTGGCTAGAAAAAAGTAGATGTAATAAATGTTGGATTGAATGGGTATTTATAAGAGACTTGTGTGGGAGAATAACATCTCTGTCCAGTGGAAAACTTAGCCTTGGCACAGAAGCTCTGATGCCTTATTAGCAAACTAATAGGCCTATGGGGAAACATCTCCATTCAGGGTCTCCTGTGTCTTCTGGCAAAAAGGAAGCCACCTTTGTCATGAGATTTCCGCCCCCCCCCCAACAGCCTCCCTTGGGAGACTTGCTTGACCTGCTGTCATTGGCGAAAGTCTCTTCACAGTTAATAGAGTCTTGGTCAAAGTCTTGAGCAAATAGTAGCTAGGTGGTAAAGTTTTGCCTTGACTGGTTTACTCCTCAGTCAACAATCTTTGATGTAGCTCAGCCCTTAATAGTAAACACTCTTAGAAGTAGCCATCTTTTGTAGTAGGAAAACTTTTGTATTAGTTTCCTTCCTCCCAGTAGTAGCATCCTCAATTTTTGTATTTGAGATGAATATCATGCTGTATTATCATACTGGAAGTTGTGAGTCGATTTCTAACAATATATAAACCCTGGTCCTCCTGAAATAAAGTATGCATTGGTCCACTCGCCTGCATTTCCCGTGTCCTGACTATGGTTGCAGTTACCCAGGTCCAACAGACTTGTCTAAATGTGTGACCACTAAAAACAAACCTTTATCTAATGCTTATAGATGCTCTGGTTTCATGAACAATTATTTTGCTTTGGTTTTCTTTTTTAATTAGTAGTACTTAATGATGGCACAGTTTGAGGGGTTTTTAAAATTTGTTTTGGGAGCGAGAGGATACTGTCCTTATTTTTCTTAAGGGAAAATGTTATGTTTGTTCAGATGTACTATCAGTTAATTGTGCTAAAGCACATACTACCATGAATAAACTCATAAGACCATTTGCAAGGAAAAAAGATTACAGTCTAATAATGAAAGTCATATGATGGGACATTAACATATATAAACGGATTTCCCTGATGAACATAGATGCAAAAATTATCAACAAAATTCTGGCCAATCGAATTCAACAGGTCATCAAAAAAATCATACACCATGACCAAACTGGACTCATCCCAGGGATGCAAAGTTGGTTCAATATATGAAAGTCAATTATTGTAATCCACCACATCAACTGGAGCAAGGTAAAGAACGAGACGGTTATATCTCTGGAAGCAGAAAAGGCGTTTGATAAAATCCAGCACCCATTTATGATAAAATCCGGGGAAAAATTGGGATTCCAGGGAATATTCCTGAATATAATAAAGGCAGTTTATGACAAGCCAACAGCAAGCATAATTCTAAATGGTGAAAAGCTAAAGACATTCCCTTTAAAATCAGAAGCAAGACAGGGATGACTGCTCTCTCCCCTCCTCTTCAAAATAGTACTAGAATTCCTAGCCAGAGCAATTAGGCAAGAAGAAAATATAAAGGGGATCCAAATAGGAAAAGATGAAGTTAAACTCTCTCTCTTTGCAGATGACATGATCCTATACCTAAAGAACCCCATAGACTCTACCCCCAAGCTACTAGAGCTGATCCAAAACTTTGGCAAAGTTGCAGGATATAAAATAAACCCTCAAAAATCAACAGCCTTTCTATATGCTAATGACCTGAAGACTGAGGCTGAAATCAGGAAAGCAACTCCTTTTGCAATAGCCTCAAAAAACATAAAATACCTAGGAATAACCTTAACCAAAGAAGTGAAAGACCTCCATGATGAGAATTTTAAAAACAAGAAAAATGAAATTAAGGCAGAACTAAGGAAATGGAAAAGCCTCCCATGCTCCTGGATTGGGAGGATTAATCTAATCAAATGGCAGTATTGCCAAGGGCAATCTACAAATTCAATGTAATATCCATTAATATCCCAACACCATTTTTTGATGAAATAGAGGAAGCAATCCAGAAATTCATATGGAACATTAAAAGACCCAGAATAGACAAAACAATCCTAAGTATAAAGAACAGTGCTGGAGGAATTACTATACCCAACTTCAAGCTGTATTATAAAGCTATAGTAATAAAAACAGCTTGGTATTGGCACAGGAACAGGCCTGAAGACCAACAGAAAAGAATTGAAGACCCAGAAATGAACCCACAGAACTATGCCTACTTAATCTTTGATAAAGGAGCTAAAAAAATAGGATGGAAGAAAGACAGCCTCTTTACCAAATGATGCTGGCAAAACTGGCTCAACACCTGAAACAAACTAAAACTAGATCCTTATATATCACCCTGTACCAAAATCAATTCCAAATGGATCAAAGACCTCAAAATTAAAACAGATACCCTGAAAATACTACAAGAAGGAGTAGGAGAAACACTAGGGCTCCTTGGCACAGGACGGAACTTCCTTAAAAAAGACCCAGAAATGCTACAAATCAAAGAAAGGATGGACAAATGGTACTGCATGAAACTGCAGAGCTTCTGCAGGGCAAAGAACATTGCTCACAAGATAAACAGAAAGCCCACAGATTGGGAAAAGATCTTTACCGGTTATACAATGGACAAAGGCCTCATATCTAAAATATATGCAGAACTAAAAAAATTACATTCCTCCAAAACAAAACCGCAAAGAACCAACAGCCCCCTCAAAAAGTGGGCTAAAGACTTAAAAAGAGACTTCTCTGATGAGGAAATGAAAATGGCCAAGAGACATATGAAAAAGTGCTCTACATCACTGGCCATAAAAGAAATGCAAATCAAAACAACATTGAGATTCCATCTCACCCCAGTAAGAATGTCCTTTATCAAGAAAACTAACAATAACAAATGTTGGAGGGGATGTGGCCAAAAGGGAACTCTACTTCCTTGTTGGTGGGAATGTAAACTGGTTCAGCCACTCTGGCAAGCAGTATGGAGATTCCTCAGAAGGCTAAACATAGAGCTCCCCTATGACCCAGCAGCCCCACTTTTGGGCATCTACCCAAAAGCCCACAAACAGGAACACAATAAAGCCACCAGTATAACAATGTTCATGGCAGCACAATTTGTTATAGCTAAAATATGGAACCAACCCAGATGCCCCTCAGTAGATGAATGGATAAGGAAAATGTGGTACATATACACAATGGAATTTTATGCCTCTTTCAGAAAGAATGACATTGCCCCATTCATAAGGAAATGGAAGGACTTGGAAAAAATTATACTAAGTGAAGTGAGCCAGACCCCAAAAAACATGGACTCTATGGTCTCCCTCGTAGGGAACAATTAGCACATGTTTAGGCTAATCACAGCAGAGGATCACAAGAGCCCAATAGCTATGCCCTTATGAACACATAAGATGATGCTAAGTGAAATGAACTCTATGTTATGGAAACGATTGTTATTTCACTGTTGTAATTACTTCCAATATGCCATGTGAAACCGTAGCTCCTATTGTTGATGATCCTCTTGTATCCCCTTCCTGTGATTGTACCTGCACTATCACTGTATCTTATCTGAGTACATTGGAAACTGTATATACTGGTATTAGAACTAGGAAAGTGGAAGTGAATACCAAAATCGAGAGACACAGGATAAAAGGACAAACGACTATAAAAGCAATACTTGCAAAAGTGTTTGGTGTAAACCAACTGAACAACTCATGGGGGGAGAGGGAAAGGGGGAGGGGGATGGGGGAATGAGGTAGGAGGTACCAAACAGTACGAGAAATGTATCCACTGCCTTATGTATGAAACTCTAACCTCTCTGTACATCACTTTGACAATAAATTAAAAAACAAATCTACTTACATCATCAGATTTACCTGAGAAATTTAAGGAAAAGATTATACGCATTAGCATTTGTAGAACTGATTAAAAAGCTAAATAAATAAAAGGGCATATAATCCATTTGATATTAATTTGAACAATTTACATACTGACTTGTTTTTCTTTGTATATTAATTATTGAGGTATGTGCATTTGCAAATGTGACTATAGATTTGTTTTATTCTATTGGAATAAATTCTATTATTTATAAAAAAAGAAAGTCATATGATGGGACATTAACATTTAAATTTATAATTAGGAAATTCTGACAAAAGGCATCTTTTATAAACATAGAACATATGTACAAGATAGTGTATAAACTAATAAGTATGTAGCTTTCATATCTTTATGAGTGGATTTATGAAAAATGTATAGTTTTTCTAAGCATAATCTATTTTCATCATTTACTCTTATTTTGAATTGCTTAGAATCTCGGATTTTGATGCGGCATTTTTTTCTTTGTTTTGTTTTTGATGCAGAAGCACATTATGTAGCCTTAGGCCAGCCTGGAATTTGAGATGTGACCCAGGGTGATCTTTAATTCATAATCCTGACTCTACTTCCAAATGCTGTAAACACAGGTGGGCATCATCCTGCCCAGCTGCAGTCTTTGGGTTTTTTTTTGTTTGTTTGTTTTAGCATGACAGTCATTCTTTTTCTTCACAACTCCAATGCTTGATTAGACTTATGCATTATTTGGGTATCATCTGCAAATTCTTCTTTTACAAGAAAAGCAAATATTGATCTACTGGCATTTACTTATTTATTTATATTTGTGTGCCAGTCCACAGGGTTTGACTCAGCCTTATAATCTTTCTCAGCTTTCTTGCTTACTTCTGGAACTTTACCAATTGAGACATGCATCCAACACTGCTTTTTGATGACTAGGTATGAAAGGATATGTCCCAGCCATCCCAGGGGACCATGCGGAGATAGTCACAGACAGGAGAAGAAGGTTCATAAGGAGGTTTATTAGTGGGGCCATAGTTCCTATGGGAGAGGGAGCTACATGGCATCTGTACGTTATACAGGTGGCAGCTTCTATCTCTTGGGGTAAAGGGGAAGTAGTTAGGTGGTGAGTAGGAGTGGCTCATTAGGTATGGGTGGATCTGGGGGCTAGTGGGAGGAGCTGAAGACCTGAGGCTAGGGAAAAGCTAACATTCCCCCATTTGGTGTTTATTAATAACAGAGGAGGGGTATCAGGCTGAGAGTATGGCAGAGGTTGTTTCTTCTGGAGCTACTTCCTGCTGTAAAAGGGCAAAGTAGTCAGGGGTCCCTGATTTTTTATTTGGCCTGGTACTGTCTAAGAACTATTTGTTTGACAGTTTGGGTGATTAAAGTCCTCATCATTTTCATGAGAATGGTAATCAGGGCCAATGTGTGTCATGGTCTCCTCTGGCTACCTCCTGCAGCTTGGGCACATCAAGGAGTCACTGGGACTGGAGTCTTCAGGGTCCAGATCTGCACTGGGAAGAGCAGTGTAGTAAGAGAATGGCCTTGATCTGCAAGTTCCCAGCTGGCGTCCTGGGTGAGGGATGTTATCCTGTTAAAAGAGACTTTTGAAAAGGTTAGGCAAAAAGCTAACAAGTTCACAGGACCAGTTACCATGAATTACATGGGAGAACACACCCTGGGAACAAGCCCTAAAAGTTCCATTTGGAACATAAACCCAATTTTGGCCCATTACAAGGAGGGAGGAATAACTGGACTGGGGGCAGGAAGGAAGTGTTTAGGGATAGTGGACTGGTTGGGAGTAACCAGTCAGAGGCATGCATACACACACACACACACACACACACACACACACACACACACACACACAAATAGAAAGTAACAAAGGCAAGAATGCAAGTTTCTGTCCAGATGTAAAATGGACAGGTATGGACATTAGCTGGGTAAATAAGTATTCCTCTTGGTCTCCTGGCTCTGATTAATTTGAAAGGGCAAATTTAAATTGACTCCATTTAAGATGAGACTTCATCTCCTCTTACTCCTCTCCATGGTTCCTCGATGTCAGGATTGACCTCATCCTGAAGGTCTAGGTGCTCATTGCTTGGATAGCTTGTCCCAGTTGGCAGTCACAGGGTTTGACCTCAAGGCCTGGGCACTGTCCCTGAGTACTTCTGCTTGAGGCTAGTGCTCTACCACTTGAGCACAGTGCCACTTTTAGCATTTGGCTGGTTCTCTTGAGCCAAGCTTCCAGTCTGGCTCTTTGCTGGTTAGTTGGGAGATGGAGTTTTAGAGGGATTTTTTTTTCTGCCTGGGCTGGCTTTGAACTGAAATCCAAGGAGTCTTAGCCATAAAAGTCCTTTTTATTTCCAATTAAAGCAACAGGAGAACAATAGGAGTAGAGCTTACCTGTATCTTGTTGAGAATTGACCAACAAATACTTGCCAGAGTTCTGCTGTAATACTTAGAAAACAGCAGACTGAATGAGATCCATGTGCCATCAAATCAAATCATATCATTTAACCCTACCTGCAGGTGGAAGAGAATAGAAAAGAATAACAATCAAGAGGGCAAAGGGTTAGGAGCGGATCCAAAGTGGCTGTGTCTTCCATCCAAAATCAGCAGGCCTCGCTCGTCATGTGTGATGGAGGCAGGCAAGAGAGGTGGATCTGGGCAAGGCTGTAGTGGCATCTCTGAATGTCCCCTAGATAGATTGTCACACTCCTGCTGGGTTGTCTGCGCATTTCTACACAGACTGGTTAAAGACATTTGAAATCTCACAGTATTCCCAGGTTGATTACTGTGAGTACTCTGGCTTTTGTAGGCTGATGCCCTACTGGTTTAAGCAGAATGACAACTTTAAAAAGATTTTAGAAGGCTTGGGCCTTTAACCATCTTCCTAGTCACAAAATCCACACAGACCAAAGGCCAACCAAGTCTGCTCTCTGCAGCAGCCACTACAGTTTCTGAGACATGGAGGGGGAGGACACCAATGCTACCCCAATGCAACCCTGTGGCCAGCAAACACAACTCTGATGCTTTTAACCTTGGAGTAAGTCTTGGTTGCAACTCTGTCATGATAGGCCTGCTATAAAACCAAGTCTAACCTTGGGGGGGGGGTAGGGGCAGAGCCAGGACAGGAGCACTCTGGGTCTCTGAAAATCTTCACAGGAACACCACCAGTGACTCCTAGATTCCCTGAGCAGTTTTCCATGCAAGAGAGAGAGAATAAGGATTCACTACTAGTGATTTCACTACTAGTGAAACCAGGCAGTTTGGGAGCAGACTGTGGAGGAAGCTTCCTGTAGCCATGGGCCACCACAGTCCACGAGGCTAGCACACATGTCCACCTGCATCCTATAAAGCAAAATGTCAATCGTGGGTCAGGAAAATCGAGGTTAACAGCCACATTTGCACACTCATTCCAAAATGACTCTGGTCCCTTGATCTTAAAGAGTTTATGAGAAGACAGGAGAGAAAAATGGAGAAGGAAAATCTTAGTCTATACCAAAGAATTGTCAGGATAAGATGTACACTTGACTGTTAGCATAGATGGACATAAAGAATAACACACTGCTTTGACATCATTGTACTTGTACCATGTGCTGCATATTTGAACATTTGGAGTTTTTCTTAGACACATTTGCTTGTACCCAAACATGATCAGTTTGGGATTAAAGCCTGGTTTTTTTTTTTGGGGGGGGGGGGGCTGGAGTCAGGATGGCTTCCAGGCTGTTCACTGTGACTCCACCCACAGGCTGCAAAGATCAGTTTAACACAAGACTTAAAAAAAGCAAGTAATTTTGTAACCATGATGCCAGTTTTTACATGTTTTACCAACAGACGAACAGAAAGACAGTTGTGCACAAGCTTTGGGGTATACTTAGAATTATTATTATTTTTAATTGGCCATGTAAGTTTTCTGGAATTCCAGTAGCAAAATGGTATTATTTTGCCCATATTTTAGAACCACGTGGTCAGTTAGAAAACAAAAACTTTTCCAGCAAACAAAAATTTTCAGATTATCCGGCGAGGAAATGGAGAAGCCACATTTTGAGAAACCAGTTCAGCTCCAATGGGGAGTTGAAGTGGGATGCTACGACCAGAGAAGGTCCAGGAGATGGGAGACAGGACATGAACAGAACACAGACATGTGGCACAGAGTAATGGTGGTGGAGCTGGTCAGAGCCTTAGCAGGCTCACAGTAAGACACCTTCACTTTCAGCATTTGAATTGCAAGGCAGCAGTTACAGAGTTCAAGGGGTGGGGGGCAGGGTTACCAGGAGCTTGAGTCTCCTCATCTGGCCCTGCCTGGAGGAATTTGGCAAGCCCATTACCTGGGGGATGGGTGGGCTTCCATCTCCATAAATTTTTTTGGAACCTGATGGAACCAAGATGGCACTTGCTAAAATCAATTCTATTGTCCACCACGTGGTAAATACTAGAGAAAACTTAGGATTTAGCCAACAAGAAGCAGAATTTAACTGAATCTCCAAGCTTAACAAACATCAGTAACAAAAACAGAAAACATTTCTTTGTGTCTTTCAAAGCAGATGTTAAACAAATATTGGTACATTTGGAAGCTACTACCAGCCCATCCTATATTACAGGCAGGCAGGCAGAGTTTAGAGAGAGGTAGAAAGAGAGAGAAAATTCCATCTGCCCCAGCGCTCATAGAAGTGGAGTGCTCATAGAAGTTATGTAAGTCCTGTAAAAGATTCCAAATTTGAAAGATTTGGCTCAATTCCCTTTAAAATCAGGAACAAGGCAGGGATGTCCACTCTCTTCCCTGCTCTTCAACATAGTACTAGAATTCCTAGCCAGAGCAATTAGGCAAGAAGAAAATATAAAGGGGATCCAAATAGGAAAAGATGAAGTTAAACTTTCTCTCTTCGCAGATGACATGATCCTATACCTAAAGAATCCCATAGACTCTACCCCCAAGCTACTAGAGCGGATCCAAAACTTTGGCAAAGTTGCAGGATATAAAATAAACCCTCAGAAATCAACGGTCTTTCTCTATGCTAACAACCCGAAGACCGAGGCTGAAATCAGGAAAGCAACTCCTTTTGCAATAGCCCCCAAAAACATAAAATACCTGGGAATAACCTTAACCAAAGAAGTGAAAGACCTCTTTGAGGAGAACTTTAAAAGCTTGAAAAACGAAATTAAGTCAGAACTACGGAAATGGAAAAACCTCCCATGCTCTTGGATTGGGAGGATTAATATAATCAAAATGGCAATATTGCCAAAGGCAATCTACAAATTCAATGCAATACCCATTAATATCCCAACACCATTCTTTAATGAAATAGAGGAAGCAATCCAGAAATTCATATGGAACAATAAAAGACCTAGAATAGCAAAAACACTCCTAAGCAGAAAGAACAGTGCTGGAGGAATTACAATACCCAACTTCAAACTGTATTATAAAGCTATAGTAATAAAAACAGCTTGGTATTGGCTCCAGAACAGGCCTGAAGACAATGGAACAGAATTGAAGACCCAGAAATGAACCCACAGAACTACGCCTACTTAATCTTTGATAAAGGAGCTAAAACAATAGTATGGAAGAAAGATAGCCTCTTTAACAAGTGGTGCTGGCAAAACTGGCTCAACACATGCAACAAACTAAAACTAGATCCTTATATATCACCCTGCACCAAACTCAATTCCAAATGGATTAAAGACCTTGAAATCAAAACAGACACCCTGAAAACACTAAAGGAAGGAGTAGGAGAAACACTTGGGCTCCTTGGCGCAGGACGGAACTTCCTTAACAAAAACCCAGAAAGGCTACAAATCAAAGAAAGGTTGGACAAATGGGACTGCATCAAACTGCAGAGCTTCTGCATGGCAAAGGACATAGCTCGCAAGATAAACAGAAAGCCCACAGACTGGGAGAAGATCTTTACCGGACATTCAACAGACAAAGGCCTCATCTCTAAAATATATGCAGAACTAAAAAAATTGCCTTTTTCCAAAACTAAACTGCAAAGAACCAATAGCCCCCTCATTAAGTGGGCTAAAGACTTAAAAAGAGACTTCTCTGATGAGGAAATGAGAATGGCCAAGAGACATATGAAAAAATGCTCTACATCACTGGCCATAAAAGAAATGCAAATCAAAACAACATTGAGATTCCATCTCACCCCAGTAAGAATGTCATATATGAAGAAAACTAACAATAACAATTGTTGGAGGGGATGTGGCCAAAAGGGAACCCTACTTCATTGTTGGTGGGAATGTAAACTGGTTCAGCCACTCTGGCAAGCAGTATGGAGATTCCTCAGAAAGTTAAATATAGACCCAGCAGCCCCACTTTTGGGTATCTATCCAAAAGCCCACAAACAAAATCACAGTAATGCCACCAGCACAACAATGTTCATTGCAGCACAATTTGTCATAGCGAGAATCTGTAACCAGCCCAGATGCCCCTCAGTAGATGAATGGATCAGGAAAATGTGGTACATATACACAATGGAATTTTATGCCTCTATCAGAAAGAATGACATTGTCCCATTTGTAAGGAAATGGAAGGACTTGAAAAAAATTATACTAAGTGAAGTGAGCCAGACCCAAAGAAACATGGACTCTATGGTCTCCCTTATTGGGAATAATTAGTACAGGTTTAGGCAAGTCATAGCAGAGCATCACAAGGCCCAATAGCTATACCCTTATGAACACATAAGATGATGCTAAGTGAAACGAACTCCATGTTATGGAAACAGTTGTAACTACTTTCAACGTCCTATGTGTATCTGTAGCTTCTATTATTGATGATGTTCTTGTATCACCTTCCTGTGGTTGTACCTACACTACCTCTGTAATCTTATCTGAGTATATTGGAAACCGTGTATACTGGTATTGGAAGTAGGAAATTGAAAGGGAATACCAAATTTGAGAGACATAGGGTAAAAAAAAGACAAACAACTACAAAAGCAATATTTGCAAAACTGTTTGGTGTAAGTGAACTGAACACCTCCATGGGGGGCGGGAGGGAAAGGGGGTGGAGGGAGGGGGGTATGAGGGACAAGGTAACAAACTGTACAAGAAATGTATCCAGTGCCTAACGTATGAAACTGTAACCTTTCTGTACATCAGTTTGATAATAAAAATTTGAAAAAAAAAAAAAGATTTGGCTCAAACTTGAGCAGCTTTTTGCCACTGTTGAGAGTCCTGAGGAATGTTAGATTGTGCCCCTCCCGTGGTAAGTGATTATCAGAGCTGAGGAGTTAAATACTAAGCATCCTTGGTATTACTCTGGTCAGCTGAAATGTAGGAGACAATCAGCAATGAGGTTATCACCCCGACCTAGCTCTGATGCTATGGTCGCCTGGAGTGGGGCTCGGAACTTGGCGCCAGGGTTTTTTTTCTGTTCTTTTTGTGTGGCTCTGAAGCCTGTCTAGTGTGGCTCTGTGGCCCTACGGTAAATTGGAAAGTCGGATCCGAGCCCCCAGTTAATCCTCACTCACCCTGGTTGGAGCTTCAAATCTGTCATTTTCATGGTGGATGGGAGCAAATCCACCAGAGAACCTATCCCGGGTTCGGCACCAATGAAAGGGTATGTCCCAGCCATCCCAGGGGACCATGCGGAGATAATCACAGACAGGAGAAGAAGGTTCATAAGGAGGTTTATTAGTGGGGCCATAGTTCCTATGGGAGAGGGAGCTACATGGCGTCTGTACCTCATCCAGGTGGCAGCTTCTATCTCTTGGGGTAAAGGGGAAGTAGTTAGGTAGTGAGTAGGAGTGGCTCATTAGGTATGGGTGGATCTGGGGGCTAGTGGGAGGAGCTGAGGACTTGAGGCTAGGGAAATGCTAACAAGGTAGAGATGGAGTCTGGCAAACTTTATTGCCCAATCTGTGTTTGAACCCTGATCCTTCAAGTCTCAGCCCCTTGTATATCTGATTACAAGTATGAGCCACTGGCACTTAACTGAAGCAAATGTTTCTAATTGCTCCGTACTTAAGATAACAAATTCATAAAATCTACTGAGACAACTATCATAATTTCTGTGTGAACTGTTACCTAACTTGAGTCTATTTTCTTGCTAGTATGTAAAGATAAATTTATAATTGGGAAAGATGTATTGACTGTGAGATTCAACTTAGTGGTGAGCCATTCAAGGAAATGTTAATAATAAGAAGAACGAGTTAGGGGCTGGGGATATAGCCTAGTGGCAAGAGTGCCTGCCTCGGATACACGAGGCCCTAGGTTCGATTCCCCAGCACCACATATACAGAAAACGGCCAGAAGCGGCGCTGTGGCTCAAGTGGCAGAGTGCTAGCCTTGAGCGGGAAGAAGCCAGGGACAGTGCTCAGGCCCTGAGTCCAAGGCCCAGGACTGGCCAAAAAAAAAAAAGAAGAACGAGTTAGATGAATTGGTAGAAATCACCTAAGGTCTTCAATCCATAAGATAATATTCATGTGATGGTTTAGCTTTTGTCTATACATGCATTGAACATACTTTCCCTTATATTTCTTTTAAATTAGGAACTTACTCTATAAGTAGTTTTATTTGGAGCATACATAAATTCATAACCAGTTTTTTTAATATGCTTATTTTGCAAAGGGAATTTTTTCCTTTTTTGTACTAGTCTTGGGGTTTAAACTGAGGGCCTGGGCACTGGCCCTGACCATTTTTCTTTGCTCAAGGCTGGTGCATTACCACTTGAGCCACAATTCCACTTCTAGATTTTTAGTGGCTAATTGGAGACAAGGGTCTCAGGGACTTTCCTGCATGGGCTAGCTTCAAACTGAGATCCTCAGATCTGAGCCTTGGGGGTAGCTAGAACTATAGGCCAGCCACCAGTACCCAGCCGGTTCATATTTTTTGTGTCCATACCAGGTCTGAAACTCAGGGTTTGCATGCTTTCTCTTAGCTTTTTCAGTGTTCTACCACTTGGGCCAAACTTCCACTTCTGGCTTTTTGCTAGTTAATTAGAAATAACAATCTCACAGACCTCCTTGTCCAGGCTGGTTTTGGATTATAGGTGTAGCTAAGATTAAAGGTGAGAGCCACTGGTGGCTGGCTTGTAATGTTTTTAAGAAGATCTGTGTGTATATGTGCCAGTATTGAGGCTTAAACTCAGGGCCTAGAACTCTCCCATAGTTTTTCCACCAAATCCTGGTGCTCTTCCACTTGAGCTAGACCTCCACCACAAGATTTCTAGTGGTTAATTGGAGATAAGAGTCTTTCAGATTTTTCTGACAGGGCTGGCTTCATGATCCTCAGATCCCTTTAGTTTCCTGAACTGCAAGAATTGCAAGCATGAGCCACCAGCTCCAGGCTTAAAATATTTTTATTAGCATATGTTATCTGTACAAGGTAAAGTTTATTGTGATAATTCCTTTCATATATATGCCCCAATAAAATTTAAACCCCTCATCACTGCTCTTCACCCCCATCCCCTTCTTAGAAAAATTTCAACATGATTTATTGTTGTGTTTTTATATATTCATATAAAGTAATCAGACCATATGTATTTGCTCTCCTCATCCCACAAAATAATGTGGCTATATTTTATGGTAGTTACTTCTTTTCTTTTCTTCCCTTTTCTTTTTTTCCAATCATGAGGCTTGAACTCAGGACCTGGGTGCTGCCCCTGAGCTTTTTCATTCAAGGCTAGCCTTCTACCACTTTGAGCCAAAGCACCACTTTCAGTTTTCTGGTGGTTAATTGGAGAAAAGAGTTTTGTGGACTTTCCTGCCCAGGCTGGCTTCAAAGCAAGATCCTGAGATCTCAGCTTCCTAATTAGCTAGGATTACTATAAGGCACTAAAGGAGCCCATATTATAGTACTTATTCTTTTTTATTTTTGGCCAGTCCTGGGGCTTGGACTCTGGGCCTGAGCACTGTCCCTGGCTTCTTTTTGCTCAAGGCTAGCACTCTGCCACTTGAGCCACAGCGCCACTTCTGGCCATTTTCTGTATATGTGGTGCTGGGGAATTGAACCCAGGGCCTCATGTATATGAGGCAGGCACTCTTGCCACTAGGCCATATCCCCAGCCCCTATAGTACTTATTCTTAAGTAGCACAACAAATGATTCCCCAATTGGAAGTGGATTAACTTAATGAAACTAACTGGTTTACATACCAAAGTTTTTTTTTAATTTTAGCCTAAATTAGCACAGGGAACTAACTAGCAGGTAAAATTCACCTTTTTGATATAGGTACAAATGAATGTGAAATAAGACCAAAGGATTTGAAATTTACTGTATATGCTTTCTAAAAATAGACTGGAAATCTACTTCTGGATTGTGGAGGACCTATAATAAGGTTACATTAAAATTAACAAAACAAAAATAATTGAAATTACAGTTCCCGGCTGGTAACTAAATATATTTAAATCCAATTGGTTACATTTTATTCATAAGTTGACATGTTACATTGAAAGCATTATGTTCACTAAAGATAATTTTAAGTTATGTAAATTAAAAAAGAAAAGAAATCCAATTAGGCTTGTTTTAAATAGTCTTTCACTTGTTTGCTACCTGAGCAGTTTCAGTATAGAAATAAATGCTATTTACCCCATTTATTAATAAGATTTTTTTGTGGGTGACCTCCTAACTTGGCTTTCTATTATTACCACAATTTCAATATTATTTCTCAATACAGTCATACATAATGTGATCATTGTGGGCATTTTTTTTTTAATTTTATGTTTTTCAGGAAATGATCAGCGCAAGGACAGGAAAGATTATTGGGCTTTTCCCCCTTGCCATCTCTGAATTATGTTTATGTTACTGATACAGTCTAGGGGCAGATTCTTTTTTTCTACTTATTAAAGAATTAATAGGCAGGAACATGCTTAAATTAAACAGAGTACAATTATTAGACAGTAAAAGGAAAGCCATGAAAAAAGAAGAGACACTCCATTCTGGAGAGGTGTCTGAAAGGAGTTCAAAGAGTTCTCTAGGAGGGTGGTTTTTATAGTATAGGGTTCTTCCCATACTTCCTTCCCTTGGCTTTGTGCTGATTGCTTGAGAGCTCATTCATATTGACTGAGTGGGCACCCAGGATATTAACTCTGAGCAGGAAGAAACATTTCTGCAGAAGCCTGAGGCACTATGGGAACAAGAAAGGGCATTATGGGACACATGTTATAATCTAAATGTTATGTCGGACACTTAAAAAAAATCCCTATCTGCCAAACAGTTCCCTTTTTTCTCTCTCATTACTATGTCTCTGTACTATAAGTTCAAGTCTGGTATTGTAATATCTCCAGCCATGGTCTTTTCACTTGGACTTTGTGTTTATATTTAGTGTTTGTATACCGCTGTATAGATTTTTGGACAGGTTTCTTTAGTTCTTTGAGGAACATTTTTTTCTCTTTTTTAGTGTTATTTTAGGGAGATGTACAAAGAGGTTACAATTTTATAAATCAGACTATGAGTAAAGACAGTGTTTCTTGGGCTCCTCTTGTTTTTCTATTTGTAGATTGTTCTGGGTCTAACTAATAATTGCTAAAGTATATTTTGAGCCAGATACTAGTGGCTCATACCTGTAATCCTAGCTAATCAGGAGGCTGAGATCTAAGACTGCTATTCAAAGCCAGCCTGGACAGGAAAGCTCTGATTAACCATCAGAAAACCAGAAGTGTCACTGTGGCTCAAAGTGGTGGAGCACTAGCCTTGAGCAAAAGAGCTCAGGGACAGTGCCCAGGCCCTGAGAGCAAGACCCATGACTGAAAAAAAGAAGTATGTTTTGAAAAACAGCTATTAAAGATTTTATAGATGTTTGTTCCAATATTCTCTGATAATGGAATACTCAGACCAAGCCTTTGATACTTAAAAATGAAAGGGAGTTTCCTCACTAACATGTGCCTCTCTCTTGTTTGTATTCTGCCTCACTAAAGCACCCAGTGCTCTAAACTGTTTGCCAAGGGCAAAATGTTTAAGATGGATTCACTTGTGTTAATGAGGAACAATTTTGACGAGTATTGCACTGAATGTAGACTGCTTTCATTAGTATGGCCATTTTCATGATATTAAATCTGCCAATTCATGAGCATGGTATGTCTTTCCATCTTCTGATGTCTTCTTTAATTTCTTCTTTCATTGTAAATGTCTTTCACTTACTTAGTTAATACATAAACATCGGAGCTGGGAATATGGCCTAGTGGCAAGAGTGCTTGCCTCGTATACATGAGGCCCTGGGTTCGATTCCTCAGCACCACATATACAGAAAATGGCCAGAAGTGGCGCTGTGGCTCAAGTGGCAGAGTGCTAACCTTGAGCAAAAAAGAAGCCAGGGACAGTGCTCAGGCCCTGAATTCACAGCCTAGGACTGGCCAAAAAAAAAAAAATATATAAACATTTTATCGTTTGGAGGACTATTGTGAATGGAACTGTTTTTCCAATTGCTTTCTTAGTCTGTGGCGAAAATATCCGAGTCTGTCTATGATTTCCCTCATTGGGAATAATTAATACATGTCTCTGATAGTCCTAGCAGAAGATCACAATAGTTCAATAGCTATGTCCACATGAGCACATAAGATGATGCTAATCAAAATGAACTCCAAGTTATTGAAACAAGTGCTTTATCATCATTGTTATTTTCAACATGCCATGTGAAATTATGCCCTTTTTCTTTTGTCTTTCTTTCCCATGGTTTTACCCCTGATATCACTGTAACTGATTTTGGTACCTTGATATTGTATATATGTGTATTGGAACCAGGGAAGGGAAAAGAAATACCAAAATGGAGAGACAAAAGATAGAAAAACAAACCAATGCAACAGCAATACTTACAAAACTATACGGTGTAAACCAACTATACAACTCATGGGGATGGGGGAGAGGGAAATGGGGAGGGGGGAGGCAGGGGAAAATTGAGGAAGAGGTAAAAAGTTGGATGAGAAATGTACTCACTGCCTTATGTAGAAACTGTAACCCCTCTGTACATCATACATCACTGTAACAATAAGGAAATTTTAAAAAAGAAAATACCCAAGTCTGATAAACTTCCCTGAAGGAGGAGTTACATGGTTGTTGATTATGAGCTCAATGTTAATGAATCAACAATAAATACTAAACAGTCTTTAGCAGATGAAAATGCAGAGCTTACTGGAACACAACTCTTATTTCCCCCAGGGGTGATAATTGTGGGGCACTGCCTGCAGTGCTAAGAGGTGGTCCTGGCAGAGGCCACCTGCCCGCTAGCCCCGCCTACCTTTTCCCGGGTCCAGAACCGGAAAGGCCGCTCTAACCAGTCCCGCCTCCTACCTCCACCACGTGTATGCCAAGATGGCGCCGGGCAGAACCCAGGGGGTGGTCCTGTGGGATGTGACGTTAGCCTGTGGAGGAGGTCCTATGATGCCGTCCTTGGATGGATAGCTCATGTCAGCCTGTCACTAGTGTCTAGCTAGCCACTCCAAATCCCTCTCCTTCCTGCCGCCATTACTGCTATAAATGTGGATGTTTTTCCCTGAATAAACCGGAAATCCGAGAAGCTTTCCCAAAGATCACCTGTGTGTCCTGCGTCCTCACTTAAGCTTAAGAGAGTTGGTGGGCGTCATCGAGACTACACACATCCAAGGCTTTCATGTAGGCCATACCCCAGCTCCTCCACCCACGAGACAGGCGGGAGACAAGCGAGGGTAAAAGGGCCCTACAATAATATTTATTTATTTATTTTTATTTATTTTATTTTATTTATTTTTCTTTATTTATTTATTAATTGAACACAATTTTTTTGACAAGGTGTTGTGCAAAAAGGGTACAGTTACATAGTAGGGCAGTGTGTACATTTCTTGTGATATCTTACGCCCTGTTTTTATATCTCTTCTCTAGGTCAGGTAGACATATATACAATATACAATGTATCAAGAACATATACAGTAGCCACGTGGCCACGCCCAAGAAAGTTCGCCTAGGGCTTTAAATGTAATGTCGATATTAGACCATATGTCCACAGTAGTCTTATATGAATGTACATACATAGCTTTTGAGCTATTGTATTCCCATGAGAGGTCAATTTTTTGACCTTTATATGTTGAGTAATTGTTTGGTTTTAGTTACATACTATTGGGTTGCTGCCCCAATCCTGTGGGGAATACTATTTGACAAGCACTTTTTGATTTCACAGACTTGGTCTCTACTGTCTCTCCGTCTCCCTTTGTTAACAGTCATGTATCAGGGAGATCATGCCCCTTTGTTTTCTGTGTTCTACGCTTATCTCTCTCAACATTATTTGTTCAAGTTCTGACCATTTCCCTGCGAATAACAATATTTCACCATTCCTAATCGCTATGTAGTATTCCATTGTGTATAAGTACCATATTTTTTGGATCCATTCATCTGTGGAGGGGCATCTGGGTTGTTTCCATATTTTGGCTATTGTGAATTGTGCAGCGATAAACATGGAAGTACAAATGTCTTTTTTTTTTTTTTTTTTTTTTTTGCCAGTCCTGGGCCTTGGACTCAGGGCCTGAGCACTGTCCCTGGCTTCTTCCCGCTCAAGGCTAGCACTCTGCCACTTGAGCCACAGCGCCGCTTCTGGCTGTTTTCTGTATATGTGGTGCTGGGGAATCGAACCTAGGGCCTCGTGTATCCGAGGCAGGCACTCTTGCCGCTAGGCTATATCCCCAGCCCTACAAATGTCTTTTTGATATCTTTGGGTTTGCTGTTTAGGATAGATGCCTAGGAGTGGTATGGCTGGGTCATAGGGAAGGTCTGTATTGAGCTTTTTGCGAAACCTCCATACTGTTCTCCAAAGTGGTTGTACTAATTTGCACTCCCACCAACAATGGAGAAGGGTTCCTCTTTCCCTGCACCCCCTCCAGCATTTGTTGTTCCCTGAGTTCAGAGTATAGGCCATTCTAACTGGAGTGAGGTGGTATCTCAGGGTTGTTTTTATTTGCATTTCCTTTACTAGCAGGGATGTTGAGCATTTCCTCATGTGTTTCTTTGCCATTTTTATATCTTCTCTTGTGAAGTCTCTCTTTAGCTCCTTTGCCCATTTCCTAATAGGTTTATTGGGCTTGGAGGGGCTTAGTTTTTTGAGTTCTCTGTAGATGACAGATATTAGGCCTTTGTCTGTTGCTATGCTGGTAAAAATCCTTTCCCATATGGTTGGTTGTCTTTCTATTTTGGTGGCTATGTCCTTAGCTGTGCAGAAACTTTTTAATTTGTAGTAGTCCCATTTGTCCAATCTCTCCCCTATTTGTTGTGCCCCTGGGACTCTATTCAGGAAGTTCCTTCCTGTGCCTATAAATTCTAGTGTGTTACCTACTCTGTCTTTCAGTAGTTTCAAGGATTCAGGTCTGATATTGAGTTCCTTGATCCATTTTGAGTTGATCTTGGTACATGGTGATAGGCCTGGGTCTACTTTGAGTTTTCTGCATATGGCTGCCCAGTTCTCCCAGCACCAGTAGTTGAAGAGGCTATGTTTATTCCATTGTATGTCTTTAGCTCCTTTGTTGAATATCAGTTGGCTGTAAGAGTGCGGTTTCTAACGCTTTCCATCATTCCTGTTAACATGGCCTCATTTGCTTTTTTATTCTCCATTTCCTCTTCAGTCGTGCTGCTTTTTGGAGCTGGCGAGTTGGCTTGCTCTCTGATGAACTGTGTTATGTTTCTTTGTGATTTGCGCATCTGCAGATCTGTGGATAGCTTCTCAGGTTTGGTTTGTAGCTCTGCCCTCCCTCCTGTGTAGGCTCGTCTACCAGAGCAGGTGCTGCCGCTGTGGCCCCACCCACTTTAGCGGGTTACGCCTCCTGGAGCGAGCCCTGGGTTGTTGGGTTGTGTTTGCGCCCAGCCGCGAGTCCATTTGGGGGGGGGGTGGTATGATTGGGGCCCAATGGGATCGACTGTCCGGGCATGGGTTAGCACCCTCAGACCTTGCCTCCGCTGCGAGGGGGGGACGCGATCAGGCCCAGGTGTGCTGTGCTGGTATTGCCCACCAGGGCCTGTGATTTTAGTTGTAAGAGTCCGCGAGGTCCAGGCGCCTCGGGTGGGGCTTGCACTGCCAGCCATCCCC
This sequence comes from Perognathus longimembris pacificus, assembly GCF_023159225.1. Taxonomy (NCBI): domain Eukaryota; kingdom Metazoa; phylum Chordata; class Mammalia; order Rodentia; family Heteromyidae; genus Perognathus; species Perognathus longimembris. Next base: position 66,985,591 of record NC_063188.1, on the reverse strand, counting down.
CGGCCCCTGTTGGGAAGGGGGCAGGGTCGATATGGCCAGATCTGGATCCTCTGTGGCCTTGGGGCTGCTCCGCCCTTCCCCTGCTAAACTGACTTCCCAGTGCCTGATGGGAGCTTCCCGCCTGATTTGGGGGTTTTTGTTCCCTCAGGGTGGGGAGGGGGAGAGAGGGAGATCTAGCTTCTTTGTAGGGCTTGGGTCTCTGATAACTGGTCTCCCGTTGGGTGAGGGGGTAATGGGGGACTCACTGATCCTGGATTGTGTGTGTGTCCCGCTCAGCCATTGGTCCTTCAGTGGGTGGCGAAGTGTCATGGTGGCGTCCCTGGTTCCCTCCTTCTGCAGCGCTGGGTTCCCCAGCCGCCGTCCGTCTGAACCCGGTGTGGACCCAAACTTCTCGTTGCTGCCGTCATATGTCTTGGTCCGCACCCTCCCTAGTGACCATGGGGTCTCCCGCTGTCTGAATTCTGCGCTCCTGGCAGCCTGTCTGCCGATTGCCAGGTTCCCCTTTCCCAGCCTGGCCCTGTTTGGGCCAGGGTCGGCTGGTGTGGGGAGGGTGCCCCGGAGATTCCCCGGCTCTGTGTAGGTTTTCGGCTCTTCTTTTTTACTCCTTTGTGTTTTCCTGCATATCTCCATGGCTTCTGGCTGCTGGTTTTGCTGGGTTCTTGATGGGGTGTTGGGTGTTGGAGATCCCAGCTCGCTATTCAGTTGGAGCGAGTCAGGGTGCCTCCCTACTGTGTCAGCGCCATCTTTCTCTCTCTACAATAATATTTATTAATTCAATGTTTGTGAGTACTTTATAGATCATAGCTTTTTTTTAATTTTTATTTTTTGCCAGTCCTGGGGCTTGGACTCAGGGCCTGAGCACTGTCCCTGGCTTCTTTTTGCTCAAGTCTACCACTCTACCACTTGAGCCACAGCGCCACTTGCAACTTGTTCTGTTAATGTGGTGCTGAGGAATGGAGTGCATGCTATGCAAGCATTCTACCCCTAAGTCACATTACCATCCCCATCATAGCTGTTTTTGAATGATGATAATTTGCTACAAACACACAGAGGGGAAAAAGTTGTCTACCTCACATCGTATTTTGTAAACATAACAAGATTCAGTGGTTTAGTTCTTCTCTAGCTTCTTTTCAGACCCTTCCAAAATCCTGAAGTCATATCTTCCCTAAGTCAACATTTTAAATCAAAGTCTAATTTCTCCCTCTAAACAGAACAAAACACCATCAACTTACCATTTAGCTATCACCTTATCCTACTCTTTTCTCCTTAGAGCCAACACTCTTGAGAGAACAAGATGTTGGCCTTTGCTTCATTTCTCATTTTTATTATCTTCTCTCTAGCTCCAGCTGGAGTGACTTCCATATTGCTGAGGCCAGTTATCTGTTTGCGCATATCAACCTCTTCCTCCTCAAAACTTTTCCTTTGTTACTTATGGTATTAATGTGTCTCTGTCTCTGTTTCTGTTGCTCTGTGTCTGTCTCTCTCTCTCTGTCTGCCTCTCTCTCCCTCTCTCTTTCTCATGCCAGTGCAAGAACTTGAACCTTTTCACTCGAGGTTGGTGCTTTACCACTTGAACCACATGAACACTGTAGGCTTTCTGATGGCTAATTGGAATAACTGTCTCTAAGACTTGTATTCCTGGGCTAGCTTTGAACTCCATCCTCTGATCTCAGCCTCCTGAGTAGCTAGGGTGACAGCTGTTAACCATCAGTGCTCATTTCTTTGGTATCATTCAATTCCTGGATTAAAAAAATCTCTGGCTTATTGTATTCACTCCTAAAGTCATTGTACTCAGTCTTGAATACATGACCTTTTTTCTCATTATGTATTCCTTAAATGGCTAATCTGTCCCAGGTCTTTCACACCATCTTGATGCTATTTACTCTCCAACCTATTTGTCTTATATGTGTTTCTGTGGTTCATATTCTTATATCTAGGGGCTGAGGAAGTATTTCCATTTCCATTTCCCATACTCATCTGCAATCAACAAATAGAACTAATCCTATTATCCCCTAAATCTTGTTTCTTTCTTGTCTTAATAAATCATATTACCTATTCTGAGCTCAAAAAACTTGGGGCTCATCTTGCAGTCTTCCATTTCTCACTTCATACACTCGGTGACCAAGTTGTATAATTTTACAAATTTAATGTGTTTGAATTCACATATCTTATATATGTGTAATGATAGTTAAAAATACATCTAGCCAGGCACCTGTGGCTTACCCCTGTAATCCTAGGTATTCAGGAAACTGAGATCTGAGGATCATGGCTCAAACTAGTCTGAGCGATAAACTCTGTGAGACTCATCTACAATAAACTACAAAAAAAGCTGGACATGGAGCTGTGGCACAAGTGGTAGAGTGTTATCCTTGAACAAAAAATGCTCAGGGACAGCAGCAAAGCCCTGAATTCAAGCCCTAGGGTCAGCACAAAAAAAGAAAGATAAAATACATCTGCTATATGTAGAAGAACGTACTAACTCCATTAGACTCTCTGGGGGTGAGGGAGCAAACTGCTTCTGACCCTGCTAGGACCCATTACTTCCCAGATCATGCCATTCCTGGCCCTCTAACTGCCCTACTAACACTGGCATTTTTGCTACCCTGCCTTTTAAAAATGTTTACAGTAGGTACATCTGGAATAAGCTAGATTCAAACTGCCAATTAAATGCTCCTTCATGGTGGGTAGAGAGGCTACAGTCAACTTTCCACCCACAAGTCCGATGGATGCCCAGACCTTCAGGAGACCACCTTATAGGATCATCTCCCCCTTTCAGTAGGAAGCAGCTTCAGAAGACAGCCAATAGCAAACAAAAAAGGATGGAGTGTTAGCTGGGGTGTAGTCCTTTTGTGAAGGCTGACATTCCAGCTTTCAGTGGCCAAGGTTCTGCCTGGCTGTCTGTGTCTCATGGTCACTCTGGCCAGGCCTGGCCACCTGGCTTGGCAACTAATGTTAACCCTGCCTCCTGTTCACAATGCAGTCTCCCATCTTCTTGCAGGCTCCCTCCCTATAAATACCCCTCCCTAGCTTTATGGCAACTGCTGCTCTATGTCCTGATGGAGTCATTACACCAGTCTTGATGGTATTAAACTTTTTCCCCCTCTCAGACCTGTGTGCTATGCTTTATCTGGTCAAGACATCTAACACAGTTGCCAGTGTCTCATACCTATAATCCTAGCTACTTAAGAGGCTGAGATCCGAGGATTACAGTTCAAAGACAGCCTGGTTAAGAAAGTCTGTGAGATTCTTATCTACAATTAACCACTGAAAGGCCAGGGTAGAGAGGTGGCTAAGTGGTAGAGTGACAGCCTTTAGCAAAAAGCTCAAGGACAATGTCTTGGCTTGAGTTCAAATCACAGGATGGACACACACACACACACACACACACACACACACACACACACACACACACACACTACTTCTGTAGCCAGGAGCCAATAGCTATAATCATAGCTCATAATCCTAGTTAATCAGGATGCTAAAATATGAAGATCACAGTTTGATATCAGCCCAAGTAGGAAAATCTTTGAAATTCTTATCTCCAATTATCCACTAAAAGGCCAGAAGTGAAGGTGTGGTTCAAGTGGTAGAGCACCATACTTGAGTGGAAAAAGCCAGCTACAGTGCAAGGCCTGGAGTTTAAACTCCAGTACTGGCCCAAGAAAACAATTAATAAAATAAAAATGTATCTATACACATATATAATTTCCATTTGTTTTCTTGGCCTTTTAGTTTAAACCTTACTTCATTTTAGCCTACGTTAATGCAATGGTAGTAAATCACTAGTTAATCTTCCTTATTTCTGCTAAAAGTCCTCTGTAAGTCATCCAACGAAATTGCTACACAAATTACTATCAGATTGACCTTTCTAATACATAAATCTAATTAAAATTTCCTTGCTTAAAATCCTCATAGCTTCAAGGTAAAGTTCAAACTCCTGAAATTGGCAAACAAGGCCTTTTGCCATCTCTCTCCAGCCTACTTTCCCAAACATATGCTAACATTTTGTACTTTCTACATGTGCTATATGTTTGCATGTGTCTACCCACTGAAAAGATTCTACTCTTTCTACTTGGATTGTTCCAGCTACCATCCCTCCTCCTCGTGGTTCATTTTTATTCATTTTATCACAGTTAATACTATTTTGGTTTAAATGCTTCATTTCTATACTACTCTCCAGAGGTTTTAATCTAAACTTCTCTTCTTAGAAAATGTGTGTGTGGGGCTGGAGATATGGCCTAGTGGCAAAGAGTGCTTACCTCGTATACATGAAACCCTGGGTTCGATTCCCCAGCACCACATATACAGAAAACGGCCAGAAGTGGCGCTGTGGCTCAAGTGGCAGAGTGCTAGCCTGAGCAAAAAGAAGCCAGGGACAGTGCTCAGGCCCTGAGTTCAAGGCCCAGGACTGGCCAAAAAAAAAAGGAAAAAAGAAAATGTGGTGTGTGTGTGTGTGTGTGTGTGTGTGTGTGTGTGTGTGTGTGTCTTTATTTGTTTTTATATTTTGGCAGCATTGGGGTATGCACTCAAAGACTTGGGATTGCAAGTGATCTGCCACTTGAACTATGACCCTGGCTCATTTTGGCTTTTTAATTTTTGGTTAGGGTCTCAAATTTTACCAGAACTAGCTTAAAACCATGATCCTCCTACCTATGCCTCCCCCAAAGCTAGAATCTTAGGGATATGCCACTACAACAAACCTATTTTGTTGAGATAAAGTCTATCTCTTTGCTCAGAGTAGGACTTTACTGAATCTTTCCAATCTATGTCCTTATGTCGCTGAAATTACAAGCATTGACCACCACTACAGGCTGATTGCTCCTTATTTTCATATACATTTATGATTCAATCTCTCTTCTCGAAGACTGTTAACTTTTAGAGGTTACAATATTGGCGTATTTGTGTTTTCCTTCTTTCTGATCTTCTGAGGAAAGCTATATTTTCATCATTAAGTATAGTAGTTGTTGGGGTTTTGTAGATACTCTTTGGAGTTGAAGAAATCTCCCCCTATTGCTAATTTGTCAATGTATTTATTTTCATGGGGACTCTAGCCTCCCCCACTCTCCTGACCTGCGGGAGAGGTGGGGAAACACGCCCTGACCGGGCGAGCCAAGAAGAGGAAAGGGTCTACGGACCCCCCACACCCAGCCCTCCCTCACCGGAGGACAAACAGACTGCCTGGGAGCTTAAGTCAGTGCAAAGGCTCGTTTATTGAGGTAGATCCTTCTATTAAATAAGGCACAGGAGCCAATCAGGTCAAAGATCGGCAGGAAGGGGAGGGATGTACGTGTGCCTATCTAGGGACTGTGAGGAGGCCTGAGCTGTCCATCAAGGGTGGAGGGCTGAGGGACCAATCCTAAGAGGCAGCCTTATTTTATGTCACAGCCCACAGGACCGCCTCTGGGTTCACCATCAGGCGCCATCTTGGCCACATGTGGTCCCAAGGCTGGGAGGCGGGGCCAGCTAGAACTGCCTTTCCAGCGTAATAGCCACACGTGACCCCAAGGCTGGGAAACAGGCGTGGCCAGCTAGGACCGCCTCTGAGGCAGGGCATCCGGGCACGCCCCACAGGAAGGTTTTCAGTCTGGCAAGTGTTTTCTTTCTATACATACTGAGATGGCATTGTGGGTTTTGTACTTTATTACATACTATTGCATTGATTGAGTTTCATATGTTGAACCAACTTCCCACTTCTGGAACAAATCACTTATTAGTCATGGTGTGTCTAATACATTGTATAAGCTCCTGGATTTTGTTTGCTAATATTTTGTTGAGGACTTTTACATCTATATTCATGAAGGATATTGATCTCTGTGTGTGATGTCTTTGTCTATCAAAAACGTTTTGGCCAGGTATCAGTGGCTCAAGCCTATAATCCTAGCTCTTCAGTAGGCCTGAGATCTGAGGCTCATGGTTCAAAACTAACCCAGGCAGGAAAGCCTGTGAGATTTTTACATTCAATTAATCACTACAAAGCCAGAAATGTAGTTATGGCTCAAGTGGTGGAATGCTAGCCTTGAGCAAAACAAAAACAAAAACAAAAAAACCCTCGTGGACAGTGCCCAGGCCCTGAGTTCAAGTTCCAGGACTTCCCTTGTAGAATAAGTTTTTAAAAGTTCTTCGTTTCCTGTACTTTGGAACATTTTGTGATGATAGATTGACTTTAATTCTCCTTTAAATCTTTGGTATCAGAAATGAAGGTGTGGCTCAGGTGATAGAGCACCAGCCTTGAGGAAAAAATATGTGAGACTCTGAGTTCAAGCCCCAGTATTAGCATCCAAAATAAACAAACAAACCAATAAATATATTAGTTAGTTGAAAGTAGAGGTGTGCCTCAAGTGGTAGAGTGTCAGACTTGAATGGAAAAAGTCAAGTAAGAGCAAGCTCCAGTACAGCCCCCATCCTCCACGCACAGTCACACAAACACACACATGTACAAACTGAGTGAGAGAGAGAGAGAAAGAGAATGTCTGGCAAAAAAGATCCTGAAGGTTACCTGGATTTTGCGTGGTTTTCACCTACCTTAAGCACCAAAATACATCGTCTAAGGCTGAGGAGTTAGTAGACTGACATGACTACATGTATTCATCCAGCCCAAAAATATATAGTAGCTGCTATTTTGAGTCTTTAGGTCACATCTCCTATATGGGGAGTGAAGACTAGTCTTCTGTCATTTCCATTCATCTCTACTTTATCACTTATACATTAAAATAAATCATTGTTAAACTGTCATCTTATGAAACTTTCCTTTTCTCAACACCCTGAAAAGATGTTCATGAACAGATCTCAAGGACTTGTGATTTTGTGTGGGAACTGGAAAGCTGAGGGAAGCCGTATTTTCTCTTCTAGTAATATGTGTTGAATATTTGCAATGCATCCTGACACCTTTGACAAGTCTACGAGGCGAATTGGTTCCAGTTACTTAGAGAAATATTTGTTTAGTCATTATCTCACTAGCAAGGTATCTTAGTGAGCAAATACTTTGCTGCCACAGATGACAAATAATAGCGACTTTACAAAGTCATCATTGTGTATAAGTGTATACTAGCAATGTTAATTTTGGGTATTGATTTTTAACTTGATTACCTTGATGAGTGTTAAATGCTTTTTATGTGGTCCAAGTAAGAGATGCAACAATGTAAACTGGTTCAGCCACTCTGGCAAGCAGGATGGAGATTCCTCAGAAGGCTAAACATAGAGCTCCCCTATGACCCAGCAGCCCCACTTTTGGGCATCTACCCAAAAGACCACAAACAAGAACACAATAAAGCCACCAGTACAACAATGTTCATCGCAGTGCAATTTGTCATAGCTAGAAGATGGAACCAACCCAGATGCCCCTCAGTAGAAGAATGGATCAGGAAAATGTGGTACATATACACAATGGAATTTTATGCCTCTATCAGAAAGAATGGCATTGCCCCATTCGTAAGGAAATGGAGAGACTTGGAAAAAATTATACTAAGTGAAGTGAGCCAGACCCAAAGAAACATGGACTCTATGATCTCCCTCATAGGGAATAATTCACACAGGTTTAGGCAAGTCACAGCAGAGGATCACAAGAGCCCAATAGCTATACCCTTATGAACACATAAGATGATGCTAAGTGAAATGAACTCTATGTTATGGAAACGATTGTTATATCACAGTTGTAACTACTTTCAACGTCCCATCTGTATCTGGAGCTTCTATTATTGATGATGTGCTTGTATCCCCTTCCTGTGGTGTACCTGCACTATCTCTGTATCTTATCTGAGTACACTGGAAACCATGTATACTGGTATTAGAACTAGGAAACTGAAAGGGAATACCAAAATCAAGAGACACAGGGTCAAAAAGACAAACAACTACAAAAGCAATACTTGCAAAACTGTTTGGTGTAAATGAACTGAACAACTCATGGGGGGGGGGGAAGGGATAGGGGAAGGGGGAAGGGGGGAATGAGGTAGAAGGTAACAAACAGTACAGGAAATGTATCCAATGCCTAACGTATGAAACTGTAACCTCTCTGTACATCAGTTTGACAATAAATTTTTTTAAAAAAAGAGATGCAACAAGAAAATAACTCATAAAGGCAAACGTTTTTACAACTGATTTCAATTAATTTTTTGTGCTGGTACTGGGACTTGAATTCAAGGCCTGGGTGCTGTCCCTGGGCTTTTACATGCAAGGCTAGTGCTCTACTACTTGAGCCATGGCTCCACTTCGCAGCATTTTGGTGGTTAAATGAAGATAACAGTTTCATGGACTTTGCTGCCCAGGCTTGCTTCAAACTTCAATCCTCTTTAGTTGCTACGATTACAGATGTGAGCCACCACCACTTGGCAGGACAGAAGTTTTTATACTTACAAAGCCTTGGAAACAAGTGGTATGGCATATCACACAAGACCACATAGAGAAGCAACAAGGTTGGTTAAGAGTCATGGGAAGTCAAGGGATACCATGAATAAACACCCTTGTCCTAGCCTCTGAAACGTATCTCTAGAGCCTGCCCTACACTAACTCTAAATACAAAAATCCTTACCTTTTTGCCAGCCTATTCAGAGTGGAGAGACTTTACTAGAGGAAGATTAGCAACTTGATTTTTTGTACCAGAACTCAGTCCTAAGAAACAGGGAAGCCACATTTTGAGAGGTCAAATTGGGAGTCTTTATTGGAGAGCTGGTGACTGCAGGTGGATTCCTGTCTCAAAGACCTGAAGCCCAAAATTGAGCTTGAACAAGGATTTTAAAGACAAAAACTATATGCTTTGTGGTTACCAAGCCTAACAAAAGCAGACCTTATATGGAAATACTCAGGTGCAAGCAGAACTTTCTAAGGAAGTAGCTCAGGGGCCAGCTTCAACTTTCCATATAGGAAATACACCTCAAATTTTCCATATAGGGAGAGACTTAGAGGCTACTCAGAGGTGAGTGAATGAAACCATTTAGGGGGAAACCGAAGGCCAGCATTAGCTGTAGAAAAAGCTCTCTTAAGGCTTAACAGCAAGATATCTGTAGTTCAATGAATGACCTCTTTCACCTCTAGACTTTTCAGAGCTCGGTGGAAAGTCTCCTCCACCCAGCAAAGCACCAGGATGGCTGTAAGGACAAGGCATATTGCTTAGACCCAGTCTCCTTACTTCAACTTCATCTATATTCCCCCTTGCAAAAGCATCAAATACTTGCTTGCTTTGTGGATACTTTTACTAGATGAATAAGAGGCTTTTCCTACCTGAACAGAAAAGGCTTCAGAGGTGACTACTGCCCTTATTGAACCTATAATAGCTTGTTTTGGTAAGCAAATGCTCTATCACCTGACCTATTCTCTCAGTCCCTTGTGTTGGACTTCACGTATTTCTATAATCAAATAATTGTCACACATTCATCTAACAAGTTATCCAGGGAGGCTCTTCATATTAAATTTTACCTACATGCTGCCTAGCATCCACGATCTTCAGGAAAAATAGAAAGACACGAACATACTCTAAAAAGACACATAACCAAATTCTTTTCTTTTTTATTTTTTGCCAATACTAGGTCTTGCCTTTTCTTCTCAAGGCTAGCACTCTACCACTTGAGCTACACCTCCACTTTTGGCTTTTTGGTGATTAATTGGAGTCCCATGGAGTTTCCTGACTAAGCTACCTTCGAACTATGATCCTCAGATCTCAGCTTCCTGAGTAGCTAAGATTACAGGCATGAGCCACCTGTATCTGGCTTCCTTTTGAAGTATTACACAGAAGGCCATTCTTTTGGACATTCTTTCAGATACACTAGATTCCAAACACCACTCTTTAGCCTAATAAGTCAGATCTCTAAGAGATCCAGAAATATTAACCTTAAACCAGACTTACAGAAAAGTCCCATAAAGACCTATCTCTGGAGTTGTGACATTAGGTATATCTTAGTACTATTACCCCAAAATAAAGAGCCCTTAATATCTGTCTAATATAGGTCCCCATTACATAATTATAACCACTGTTACAGCAGTTAAACTTTCAGTTATTCCTTCATGGACTCATAACTCCAAGATCAAGATAGCACTTTCACACAAAAGTCTACAAATTTCCAAGATCACTGTCAGCTTACAGAAGCTCTCCCTCTGTTGTTTTGATGTACTCCAGGCTATAAAGTTATAAATGAGGTTACAACACAGCTTCAATTCCCTACCATGGGATCCTCTGGCCCCTTTTAGCTCATTAGACTTAGCTTTCATACAATTTCATTCAGACATTAATTAGATCGTGCTGTGTCCCCAAAGACCATACTGTAATGCTCTACCAGAAGAACAAATGCATAGGCAGAGGTATCTCTATGCTTCAGCTTGAAGCAGTTATGAGATGAGACCTTGTGCCCCAGTAAAACCATGACAGATTCTGTCGTTCTGTCAGAGGGAATGTAGAAGGAGGCCCCATTTAAGGTGACATGGTACACAGAGAAATCTCAATGTCTAGATGGAATGAAGTGAGGTAAAGGCCAGGAAGTGGTCCAGATAGAATATAAATGTGAAAACGGAGGGCTCAAGCTGTCCCAAGAGTAAAGTTTAAACACGGTTTGAGAGATAACCAATCAATAGCTTCCATAAAACAGGAAACAGCAATCAAAGTAGCCTACCCAAAAGCAAAAATCATTCCACTCCTGTTCCCCCAGTCCCTAACCCTCATGCGCTCTGCACTCTGATGTGCTTCTTTGGATGGCTAATTGTCCTCAGTGTCTCTATAATACCAGTGACCTAATAAGCTTTTGTTTCTCCTATTTTCCTCTCGCTAAATTCATTTACCATCCTTGATTTTGCCTCCAAATATCCACAACAAGCTGTATGTGTTTTTAAAGTTTACAAGCAAAACAAGCAGGTTTTGAATAGGTACCAATGGCCCAGGGGTTAGTAGCCAAGGAATGTTGATAAAGGATAATTGTTGAAGGTAGTAATTGGAGAATTAAGAGAATTGGGTAGAGTGCTTGCCTAGCATGCATGAAGGGTTCAATTCTTCAGTACCACATAAACAGAAAAGGCCGGAAGTAGCACTGTGGCTAAATGGTAGAGTGCTAGCCTTGAGCAAAAGAAACTTTGGGACTGTACCCAGACCTTGAGTTTAAGCCCCATGGTGGACAGACAAAAAAGAGAGAATTAAGAGCTCTGGATTTCCCATGGTTTTACACCCAATGCCACCGTAACTGATTTTTGTACCTGGATATTGTATATATGTGTGTTAGAACTAGGGAAGGGAAAGGGAATACCAAAATTGAGAGACAAAGGATAAAAAGACAAACCAATACAGCAGCAGTACTTACAAAACTATATGGTGTAAACCAACTGCACAACTCATGGGGGAAGAAGTAAGAAGGGGGGCAGGTGGGGGAAAATGAGGGAGGAGGTAACAAGTTAGATAAGAAATGTAAACAATGCCCTATGTATGAAACTGTAACCCCTCTGTACATCACTTTGACAATAAAGAAATGACTAAAAAAAGAACCCTAGATTACTTTGGCATACTTCTGATAAATAATTTACTATCTTTAGGAATTTGTGAGCCCTGGCAGAGACATCTTCCCAGTCAGCCAGGCCCCAGATGTTAAAACATTAGAATAAAAACATGGTTGATTCATTGAGCCAGTGTTTGTAAAATATCTTTACTATGAAGTCACTCTTTCAATATTTTTATACTGAGCTAGGGGAAAGATTCAATGTAAAATCTAGCTTTAAGTAGTGAAGAATAATGCTCCATCTATTCAAGAGTAAAATATATAAATTATTTGGAAATCTTTTTAAGTGTTGTAGTTTTGGCATTAGGAGCTCTTGCCTCCTTTGTCCTTGTGATGGACATGCACTCATCAGCACAGAGTTGTCTTTTACCAATTTCTTTCTTTTTTTGTGCCAATACAAAGATTTAACTCAGTGCTTCTTGTTCTAACTTGACTGTTTCTGCTCAAGGCTGGTGCTCTACCACTTGAGTCACACCTCCACTTCTGGCTTTTTGCTGGTTAATTGGAGATAAGAGTCTCATGGACTTTTCGGCATAGGCTGGCTTTCATATAATGATTGTCTGATCTCAGCCTCCTGAGAAACTAAGATTACAGGTGTGAACCACGAGTGCTCAGCCGACTTCTATTACTGGAAAAATAGTATTCCCAACTCCTCTATATGCTCCAGTCCTTGAATAAGACAATAATATCAGGAACCAATGTTGAGATATGCCTCACTGTCAATAAGATGCCATTTCTTTTAGGCCCTCTCTTATGACAGAGCAAGAACTTGTATATGTATATTCTAATACATGTCTATGCTTCTCTATGTGTATATACCTAAGTATAATGATCCATATGAATGTCTCCAACTTTAATCAGTCCAGTGTTCTCCAATTTTTCTTCCTGTAACATTCCAGCTCTGTCCATTTTTTCACTCTTTTTTATATTTATTTCTTAATATTTATTTCTTAGATGGTGTATTTTTTATTGATTTACCTTTTTGGAGTTTTATGAGACAGGCTCAAGCTGGCCTCAGATCCATGACCCTCTTGCCACAACCTCTGAGGGTGCTCTGATTACAGACATGTTCTACAATTCCTGACTTGATATTTTTTAAGTTCACTGATTATTTATTTTGCCATATCAATCTACATTGAACAACTCCATTGAAATTTTATTTATCATACTTTTCCACTACACATTTCTAAATGGCTTACTTTTTATAATTTATACTTATCTATTGATGCTGTTTTTAGTGACAATCATCTTTTTATTTCATCTGATTCATTAGTTATAAGTTTGTTGGTCTTTAGTTCTCTAAACACATTTATCCTAAGCTCAGATTCTTTGACTAGTGTATCTAAAATCTGACTCTTGGGAATAGTGTTCGTTACTTCTGTTTTCTCTATGTCTATTGGAAATTATACAGGATACAATGCAATAAAATTGTGTCACAATTCTCTATCTCCACAAATTGTTGTTTCTGGTGTTATGATGTTATTTCTTTTATTATCTTCTTGCTGATTGTTTTGGCTACTCTCCACCAATTCTTTAAACTATTTAATCATGGCATGTATAGCCTGTGGGTTCTTGACTAGCTGTTTTTAAAAGTTTGTGCTTTTCTTCAAATATAAAAATGTCATAATGAGAGGATCAATTGTGGTAGTGAATGCCTGTAATTCGAAGCTGTATAAAATGTTAGCAAAACTCTACCCCAAAAAGTAACCTGGGCTGGATTCCTGTGGCTCATATCTATAAGGCTAGCTACTTAGTAACCTGAGATCTGAAGGCTGCAATTTGAAACCTGCCTGGGAATGCAAATCTATGAGACCCTTTATCTCCAATTGGCCATCAAAGAGCTGGAAGTGAATTATGAGTCCTGTAGTAAAAGCTCCATCTATGAGCAGAAAAAGCTGAGCTAAAGTACAGTCTGGAATTCAAGGCCCATCACCAGCAGAAAAAAAATTCCTCAAAACAAGCTATGTGTGGTGGATATTGCCTGTAAATCTAGCTATGTAGGAGGAAGAAGTAGGAGGCTGACTTGGGGCAAAAAGTAGAGATCCTATCGAAAAACTAATCTAAAGCAAAAAAGGCTAGGGGTGTGGTTCAAGTGGTAGGCATATAATTGCCTAGCAAGTACAAATCCTTTGAAACAAAACTACAGTACCAATAAGAAGGAAAGAAAAGAAAGAATAAATTAATGAAGCAGTTGACAGGATCATAGGCTATGTCTATAATTCTGCTTCTCTAGGATGGCTGGTTCATAATAAAAGTTGTAAGTGGACATTTTCAGAAATGTCAAAAAAGGTATTTGAAAAACACATTCTGGCTTCCAAAGGGACACACCTGACCAGTGTGATTTAGGGAGACATCCAATGACGGGTCCTAATGTTTTCTTTCTTTCTTTCTTTCTTTCTTTCTTTCTTTCTTTCTTTCTTTCTTTCTTTCTTTCTTTCTTTCTTTCTTTCTTTTTTTTGCCAATCCTGGGGCTTGAACTCAGGGCCTGTGCACTGTCCCTGAGTTTCATTGCTTAAGGCTAGCACTCTACCACTTGAACCACAGCACCAATTCTGGCTTTTTCTGTGACTGTGGTACTGAGGAATCAAACCCAGGCCTTCATCCATGCTAAGCAAGCACTCTACCACTAAGCCATATTCCCAGCCCTTAACATTTTCTTAAATGCTTTCTGTCTGTATCTTTAATCCTTTTCCAATGGGATCTTTGTGAGGATGCAAGCCTTCAGATTTAGTGCAGTATGCCAACTGCCCGTGGCTCATGCCTATAATCATAGCTACTTGAAGCCAGCTGGAAAGTTTGTGTGACTCTTATCTCCAATTAATCACCAAAAAAAGCTGGAAGTGGAGCTGTGGCTCAAGTGGTAGAATGCCAGCCTTGAGTGAAAAGGCCTGAGTTCAAGCCCCAGTATCAGCACAAAATAAATAAATAAATAGATAGATAGATAAATAGATAAAACTAGTGAAGTTTTATCAGACAGTTTAAGTTTCACTTCTGACTTTTTCCCAGAGACTCCAGGTCAACTGAATGTGATTGAATAGCACCTTCTCCTTTCTAGATTTTTTTTTCTTCTTTTCTCTTTCTAGATTTCTCTTTTGAGATTTAGGAATGTATATATCAGTAACCATGAGGTTTTGTCTTTTAGATTCTGGGAAATATGGGGGAAGTTTTCAAAATACATTGATGTTTCCTGTAAATTCACAGACAAGCTTAGGTTTGCTCAGTTAAAGTGGTATCTTCAGAAGCTGTGGTGTTGTTACTCTTTGCTATTCTTTTGGTAATTCCATAGTAGTAGGCTTCCTAATTGCCCATCACCTCAGTTCAGCTTTAAGTCCAATCAAATAGCCACACTATTTCAGAGTGGTAGCTGAGCTCTGAGGACTATGATTTTATTAGTGCTCTCAAAGTGGTCAGATTTCTCCATTGTCTACACTATTTCCTTCATTTGATTCTGGTATGACTGAACTGTTTAGGTTAAATAGAGAAGGAATAATTCCAAGTTAAATGTTCAGAGATCTTGCTGCATTATCAAAGTCAGTAGCTTCCTTTGGTTGACAATTTCACTTCATTTTTGGCTAAATGACAGAGTTGTGATAAAGCTGATTTTTAAATATGTAGAACACATTTCTACTTTTAGAGTGAGAACAAATTCACAGAACTTGCTCTATCCTTTTCATAAAGCACCTCCTATTATATAGGTTATTTAAAAATCCTCCTCATTGAGATGTTATTCACACATAAAACAAGCCATTGTTTTAGATGGGCCTCTCACACAAAGGTCCTGACAGATCAGACCAACCAACATGGAGTGGCTCATACTAAATGCACTGAAGAAAGCATGTGGATCTCCAAATATCTATTTTCCCCCAAAACAGGAGATTCTAGTTTGAGTCAACCAAGCAGCTTTAAAATTTTTCCATCTTTTCTGTTCCCTTCTGAAACACCTCGGGAGGATCTAACTAACGCTCCCTAAAAGTACTTTAGTTAAGGTTTAAGTTTGTTAGATAAAGTTGTGAAGAATTTTAATTTCAAGTTGGAGTGTTGTAACAAGAACCTGTTAATGATTTTCCCTGTTAAATTATGGTGGCTGTCAGGTGTTGGCTATTCTGTTGCTTAATTGATAGCACTCAGACTTTTCTCCTGATCAGATTTAAGGCATCTAACCAGTTGGCAACTGCTTCAGGCCAAGTAGGAAGGGAGGGTGGGTTAGCACAGCTACTGGGCCACATAATATAGCCATACTGTTGTTTTCAGGGTCCTCAACTCCAACACAGCTGTGAATGACATTGCTGCTATAAGGTCAACCCCTGGGAGGGCTCCATGCAGATGTTCTCCTCCCGCCCTCCTCGTGGTGCCCTCCCCCCGCTGCCTTCCCCCCCCCCCCCTTTAGTCTGCGCCCAGTACGTGGATTACTTAGGTAACTGGCACACCTGGAGGCAGTTACTTCCCCCTTATCTGAGGTCACATTCCATCCACCAGGCCATAATTCCACCTTTTCCTATATAATCCAGCTCAACACGAGTCCCTGGCTCTCTTGCTTTTTTTCTCTTACTCCCTTTCTCTCTTTCCTTTTTTTCTCTTGCTCTCTTTCTCTCTCTCTTCTTCCTTCCCCTCTGTCTCCCCATGCCTCCATCTTGTGCATGTGGGCCGGCAGTTTGCTCTCCCAATAAACTCCTTTCTGTCTGAACCTAGTAGCGGGTTTCCTTTCCAGAAAACCTTAAAGCTGCCATTCCTGAAGATGCATCTCAAGCAAGAGCCACTGCAACTGCAAGTAGTACTTCTTCTAGAATTCTTAGGAGTGTTGTCATGGCAACTGGGGCCGCTTCAAACACTTCACAGCTACCCAAGGAGACTTTATCCAGCCACAGAAATGTAGCTGTCTCTCCATGTGCAACCTGGGTTTCAGAAAACTTTGCTTGGGGCTGGGAATATGGCCTAGTGGCAAGAGTGCTTGCCTCGTATGCATGAGGCCCTGGGTTCGATTCCTCTGCACCACATATATAGAAAAGACCAGAAGTGATTCTATGGCTCAAGAACTAGAGTGCTAGCCTTGAGCAAAGAGGCCAGGGACAGTGCTCAGACTCTGAGTCCAAGCCCCAGGACTGGCAAAAAACAAAAACAAAAAACACCGAAAAACAAAACAACTTTGCTTCAGCCAGGGCCACTTCAGATGTCTTGACTTAAGCCATCATAGCTTTAGATGACCCCAACCTACAGTCATACTTACATCCTGGTAGATATCTTCAATGTGCTTGTATAGGAATACTTCCCCTGTCAATGACACTTATGATAGGCAAGCTGTGCACATACATGTAAGACAGGCTATATAAGCAGCTCTCCTGCTTACCTCATCTGACCAGTCTGGAGACCTGTTGTACCAGAGCAGAGACTATGGAGGGCTGAGACAGTCAAGAACTGCAGAAGTGCTGGGAGCTAGAAACAGTGAAGAGCTAAGTTTCCAGAAGACAAATGGCTGTGAAGAGCTGAGATTCTGCAACAGCTGTAGGCCCCATTGCTGAAAGTAGCCTAGAGTTTCTAGGTCTGGCTAATGAGAAATTGTAACACTGACTGGACAGCACTGATACTCAAAATTTAGAGCTATAATATTAGATGTTGAGTCATTGGCACTTAGATCTCTAGTAGCACTAGGAAATGTGGATTCCGATATTCCAAACTCAGAGTTGCTGGCAACAGGAGATCTGCACTCTCCTTGTGATTTTTATCTAAATAGAGAAAAAGAACTCTCAGCTGAATGGTAACACTTCTCAACTTACAAAACCCAGTGCACTGCCAATGAGAGCTCTCATACCATGTTATAAATTATTCATAAATTATTAAGATCAATTAATACCTTTAATAAATGTGTAGGAATTTTGCCTTTTAATAGTAGCCTTTTGTGTCTGGTTTTTAATTAATCTATGAGACAGAATATATTGGTGTTTCATCTCTTTTTTTGTGTATGTTGGTTCTATAGCTTAAACTTAGCACTGGGGCACTGTCCTTGAGCTTTTATGCTCAAGTATAGTGCTCTATCACTTGAACCACAGTTCCACTTCTGGCTATGTTTTGGTAATTTATTGAAGTTAGGACTCTCACAGACTTTACTGCCTGAGTTGACTTCAAATTGCCATCCTCAGGTCTTGGCCTCCTGAGTAGCTAGGACTGTGGGCATGAGCTAGTGGCACCTGGTTGATTTGAATGTTCTAGAGACAAAGAAGTTATATATCCATATCACACTTTAATCCATTTATTTATTGACAAACACTTGTGTTATTCCATTTGTGTGTGTGTGTGAGAGAGAGGGGGGGTGGGGAAAGGGAGGGAATACTGCTAGAGCTTGAACTCAGAACCTCCTTACTGTCGCTTAGCTTTTTCTCTCCAGGCTGGCACTCTTGTGCTGAGCAAAACTTCCACTTCTGGCATTTTTTCTGGTTAAATGGAAATAAGAATCTCTCTGATTTATCTGCCTGGGCTGGCTTCAAGCAGGAATCCTCAAGATCTCAGTCTCTTGAATTGCTAAGGTTAAAGGCATGAGCCAATGGCCCCTGAATTTATTCCCATATTTTTTGTTTTGTTTAAAGGTATTGCTATATAGCCCAGGCTGGCTTCAAGCTTATAATTCCCCTGTCTCCACCTCCTGAGTATTACAGGCATGCACCACCGTGTCTGGCTTTGTTCTCACTTTTGGGTATCATGGATAATGACTCTATGAACATTCATATACAAATTTTTCCTGTAGACATGCTTTCATTTGAGCATATACCTAGGCTTAAAATTGCTGGATCAAATAATAACTATGTTTAACAATTTGAGGGATTTCCATACTCTCTTCCTCCAAACAGTAAGAATTCCAGATTTTTCATGTCAGTGTTAACATTTGACATTATCTGGCTTTTTTTTATCATAACTAACATAGTGAAAGTAAAATGGTATCACATTATTTTGTTTGTACTTTCCTGATGGGTAATGATGTCAAGCGCCTTTTCCATGTTTTCATTAGCCATTCATATATCTTCTTTGGAAAAACTATTCTAATCCCCTTTTTATTATTAATTGTAAATAGATGCTTATACAGACACAAGTTTTCATTTCTATAGATATGAGGCTAAGAGTGAAATTTCTGTGTTTTATGGCAGTTGCAGTTTTAAAAGTGAAACATTTTTAGGAAGTTTTCAGCATTACTTCCAGAAAAAAAAACAATAGTCATATCCAAAAGGTGGTTGCTACATGGTGCCCATTTTCTGTGCAAACTGTTCCTAGTGACAACACACATGACAGCCATAGGAGGCAATACAAGTTAAAAGAGAATGAGGAAGAGGAGGAGGAGGAGGATAGAGAGGAGGAGGAAGAGAAGGAAAGGAGGAGGAGGAGGAGGAGGAGGAGGAGGAGGAGGAGGAGGAGGAGGAGGAGGAGGAGGAGGAGGAGGAGGAGGAGGAGGAGGAGGAGGAGGAGGAGGAGGAGGAGGAGGAGGAGGAGGAGGAGGAGGAGGAGGAGGAGGAGGAGGAAGAGAGAGAGAGAGAGAAAGAAAGAAAGAGAAAGAAAGAAAGAAAGAAAGAAAGAAAGAAAGAAAGAAAGAAAGAAAGAGAAGGAAGAAGAAGTTGTTTATCACTTGAAACATAGTAATAGGGATCACAGCCATCAGGGACATTTCAAACTGCCATTGGCATTTACGTGCCTCCTGAGCTCTAAGTGAAGCTATATATATATATATATATATATATATATATATATATATATATATTTGCATGTTGTACTATTCAAAACACACACTGGTGGTATGGTTGTACCATATGCCATACCAGTCAAAAATTTATTTCATGGTATTCAGAAGAACTGAACTCTCCATTTCCCTAATTTAGACCTGCTTGTGTTGCCCCATCACTCCCACCAAAGCCCACTGAAGGAGCTGGGCCTTTTAGTATTTAAGAAAACCTGTCCTCTGGGGCAAAAATAAAATGGGAATTCTACTTATAAAGAAAGCAATTGCCAAATTGTTTCCTAGAGTAGCTGTAGCATGCCACATTCCTACCAGTGGTGTAAGTTTTTTAGCTTCTTTATATCCATATCACGATTTGCTGCTATTCAGTATTTTTTATTTTAGTCATTCTGGTAGATGTGCAGTGATTGTGGTTTCAATATGTATTTCTCTAATGGGTAATGATGTTCTGCATCAGTTCTTGAGCATACTTATATGTCCTCTTTGGAAAAAGAGAATGGCTGTAGCCCATTTCCTAATAGGATTATAATTATTTTTTTGCCCTCACTGAGGATTGAATTTAGGACATTGTGCTTACCATTGTGCTCTACCAATTGAGCCATACCCCATATTCTTTTGCTGTTAAATTTTTCCATACAATCTTGCATTTTTTGCCCAAACCAGATTTAAATTGAGTTCCTCTGTTTTCTCAAGTACCTGGAAGTGCAGGAGTGAGGCATTATACCCGGTATTGGGTATTTTTTTATTGTTGACTATCTATCCATCTATCCATCTATCTATCTATCTATACTCTAGTCCTTTGATGAAAATATTTTTGTCAACATTATAAATTTTCTTCCATGCCTTTTCCACAATCTTGTACAGAATAAGTTAAAATTTTTGGACTTTTTCTAATTTACTATTTTTTTAATTTATGGACTGTGCTTTTGGTGTCAACTAAGAATTAGCTGACATTCTATCCCATATTTCTCTTATTTTTTTCCAAGTATGTCTTAATTGTTTGCAAATAATTTTGAGTTGATATTTTGTAAGGAACATGTTTTTATTTTGCTTTTTTTTTGTTTTATACTAGAACTTGAACTCCAGGCCTCATGCTCTGGCTAATCTTTTTCTGCTAACAACTGGTACTCTATCCCCTGAGCTTCACTTGTGGATTATGCTAGTTAATTGGAGATGAGGTCTCACATATTTGTCTACCTGGCCTGGCTTTGAACCGAGATGCTAAAATAACAGTTTCCTGAGTAGCTAGGATTGCAGGCACTGGATTCTTGCTGGGATTTTGATAAGAATCACTTTAAGCTTTACATCAGCTGGGAGGATGATTTTAGATTGACATATACAGAAGCTCTGCATACAGATTACTTTGTGTTTTCAGAACAGGTTTAGATTTACAGAAAAATGAAAGGATGGTACATTCTTCCCATAGGCCTCTGCATCTAATTTCCTCCAGTATTAACTACATTTGTATGGTATATTTGCTACAATTAATGAACCATATTAACATAGTGTTTTAACTACATTCCATCTTTTGGTCTCATTTCCTTCATTTATACATAATGTCTTTCACCGTTCCCCATACCACATTACGTTTATCTGTCATGTCACCTTAGGCTCCTTTTTTGTTGTGACAGTTTTTAAGCTTTATCTTGTTTTCAATGACTTTGACAATTTGTGTGTGTGTGTGTGTGTGTGTGCATGTGTGTGCGTGCGTGTGTGTGCACGCGCCCGTGCGCGCTTGCCAGTACTAGGGCTTGAATTTAAGGCCTTGGAGCTGTCTCTTGACTTTTTCTGCTCAAAGCTGGTGCTCCGCTGTGATCTTCAGATGTCAGCCTCCCAAGTAATTAGGATTACAGGTGTGAGCCACGGGTTCCCACTCAACTTATTATTATTATTATTATTACAGTTTTGAAGAGACCAAGTATTTTGTAGAATGTACTTTTGTTGGGATTTTTCTGATGTATTTCTTACTTTTAGCTTGGATTTATGAGTTTTCAGGAACATCACAAGGGGCAAAGTATCAATTTTTTTCACATCCTATCAAAGAAAGGTATTATTTTATCATGATTTACTACTGTTGATACTTGATCACCTGGCTGAAGTAAAGTTTCAGATTTCTCCAGTTTACATCATATTTCCCTCATTTTATAGTGAACTATTTTGAAGAAAGTAACTAAATATATGCTGTTCCTTATCTTTGAAGGCACAATATCTATAATCTATTTGGAATTTTTCTGCAAAAGAGATTGGTCATTTCTATTTATTTATTTACATACCATTGTAAATTTTACTTTAGCAACTGATCTCTTTTTTAAATTGACATATACACATTATGCATATTTATAGAGTATATTTTGAGTATGTGATATCTGCATGCAAATGTAATGAACAAATTAAGGTATTTACTTTGTGTTTAAGCATTTATTATTTTTTGTGTTAGGAAACTGAAATCTCCTACTTGAGATATGTAAACTATAATCACATTAGAACTCTTTTCCTTTTCCTCTTCCTCCTTTTAGTTCATCTTGTTCTTCCTACTCTTCTTCTTTTGATGCTTTCAAAGCCAAGTGACAGTGCAAGGCCCTGATTTCAAGCACAAAATAAAAAATGATGCCTATTGACAACAAACATTCATCTTGGAAAAATACATCAAAATATTATTAGTGGTTATTAGTGCTTTAACTTTAGTCTTTGTAAGTACCTACAAGTTTGGCCATAGATGTGTTTGAAATCTCCACCAAACTATTCCTTCCTGAACCACTATATAGTAGTAATTCTAAAGCTATGTTAAAGCCTATGTCAAACGACAAAGGCCTTGACGGAAGACACAAAATTGGTAGTCATCCTGAGGTAGTGAATATATAATACATGTGAGTCTGATCATTTCTTCTTCTAAACATTTGGTAAAAGAGTTATTAAAAACTTACACATAATAGCTGTCTCTGGTGGCTCAGGCCTTTAATCCTAGTGAGTCAGGAAGCTGAGATCTAAAGATCATGGTTTGAAGCCAGCCTAGGCAGGAAAGTCCATGAAACTCTTAACTCCAATTAACCACTTAGAAGTACAATACAGAAGTAGTGATACTATAGCTCAAGTTGTAGAGCACTAGCATTGAGCAGAAAGAAGCTCAGATAAAAAACCTTAAACATAATATAAACAATACAAACAAAGGAACCCCTGCATTAGAATATGCAGATTCCAATTTCAAATTTGATATATGAAGGCCACTGACTTCCCCTGCAGTTCTCAACCTGAGGGACTCTGACAATGTCCAGATCAACAGGTGAGCATGAACATACATTAAATTAAAAAGCTACTTCGATTTTTTTTTGTTTCTTTGTTTTAATGCTACTGGGATTTGAACACAAGGCCCTGCACTTGCTAGGCAGACATTCTGTCATTTGAGCCACATCCTCAGCCCTCAACAGATATTAAAAAAATTTTATTCTAAAATCAAGGTTAATAATAAAATCGGTATGAATATATTAAAGTCATTTTAAAACAAAATGAGGAAAATGAAATAAAACCTAAGCCAGGCAACCTCAAAACACATTATGTTCCTTCTCCTTTAAATAATATACTTTGGAGTAAAATTCAATTTGTCTTTCTAATCAGTTTTACATTGAAAAGTACATCCAAAACATGGTAATTATTCTCACCAGGAACTCTAAGTATACCAGGGTTTAAAAGGCAATGAAAACCAGTGTGTACATACTACAGGCAGTCAGTATAAATTAAAAGACTATGGTCTCAAGATACACTAAACTTATAAAAATATTTTCCTTCAATAAAATTAAGTATAGCTTAATGTACCTTTTTAATTTATCTTTTTATTTTTAACTTTGGCTTTTGTAATAGTATAACACATAAACATTTATAGCTGTGATTTTTTTCTTCCTTCATAGTCATATTTTATAAGCTTCTTTATATTTTTTACTTTTTTATTTCTTTGTACATGTCAAAAACTAAGAGATCCGAGTGCTGGAAGCTTGAGCCCGTAATCCTAGCTATTCAGGAGGCTGATATATGCGGACTGTGGTTCAAAGCCAGCCTGGGCAGGTAAGTCCATGGGACTTATTTCCAATTAACCAACAAAAAGCCAGAAGTAGAGCTATGTCTCAAGTGATGGAGTGTCAGACTTGAGTGAAAAAGCTCAGAGATAGTATACAGACCCAGAGTTCAAATTCCAGTATCAGCGTGTGTGTGCGCACGCACACACACACACACACACAAACAAACAAACAAATAAAAAAATTGAAACAAAACTAAGACACAGGCACCTACATTCTCCTAGATATGCATAGATTCAGGATCAAGATATGCCCATTGGAAGATCTCTGTAGGGAATAACACACATGGGCTCTCATCTCCTGTGATGAGACCACTTTATCCTGTAGTATGTCCTGAGGGATTTTTGTGGGAGGTTCTTTTTTTTATTTTCATAATCCTTTTTTTTAATTCCATAAAGGGATCCTGTGACATTTAAGAAAGGAGAGAGGCCCAAGTGGGTATTTGATTATCTACAATGATTCAAGTAAGGAAGATAGCACAGAAAGTCAAGGGAAGAGAAAACAGCAATTTTACTGACTCCTTCACAGAGGGAATTAGCAGAGACAAAGATCAGTTTGATCATACAAAATGGGAACCTGGAGCTATGATTCCAACTGCAATAAACATGGGAGTAATGTATAGAAAATTTCTAAGCTAGCTACTCAGGAGGTTGAGATCTGATGATCACAGTTCAAAGCTAGCCTAGGCAGGAAAATTTGTGAGACTCTTATTTCCAATTAACCACCAGAAAACCAGAAGTAGCGCATGCCTCAAAGTGGTAGAATGCTAGTCTTGAGCACAAATGCTTGGGGACAGTGTTCAGGCACTGAGTTCAAGCCCCAGGACTGACCAAAAAAATAAAAAAAAATAGAAAAGAAAAGTTCTGGCCTTAACTTCTATGGAGCTCTGAGCCACCCTTATTCTCTTTCCCTTATTTCTCTAGGCCAACACAAATCACTGGCCCTAAGTTTGGCACTACAGAATTAACTGCCCCCAAATGTAGGCAGAATGAAAAGATTCTGTATCACTTGGCAGCGAACGTAATGAGGACCACAGCAGTTTTGCACTGGGTACCCCAAGGAACAAGGAACACCAACAAATAAATAATAAAAATGTCTCCTCTGTCCTCTCACACATTAGGTCAGGGAAAGACAGAACTGCTAACAATTGCTTCAAGGTCTTGATCAAAATCCTCAGCCCTCTTCTGTGACTGAGTTCCTGATTGGCAAGTGATGGGAACCTCACAGGCTTTAGCTGGGGTCATTCTCATATCTGGTTTACTCATTCACCTGGAGTGAATAAGGGTGTCCTGGCTTTACCCAACACTTCCCTGTCTACTGCTCCATCAGACTGTGAGATTTCTGGCAGATTTTGAGGCACTCTGAGCCCGCTGGACCACAGCAGAACACTTCTCAGGTTGCAGCAACTTGTTTTCAAACAGACCTTCATTGCAGGGTATTCCATGAGAACCATCAACTGGCCAAAACCATCTACTCTGCCATTTTAAAATTCCCTCTCAAAGGTATGTTGTCATGTCAAATGAAGACTCCAATGCCATTTAACTTTCCCTGGGCAAACTCTCCCTCATACCTTGAGCCATTTGAGAAGGTCAGTACCCCAAGGCCATTAAAGAGCCCATTTTCAAAATGACCCAGGTAGGTGCCACCATCTACAAACATCAGTTGACCAAAGCCATGTCTTCGGCCTTCCTTTCACTCTCTACAATATTCCTCCCACTGGAGTAAGTGAAAGAACCTTTTGTCAGCATCACGATGACAGCATATGGAAGACCAGGGTGAAAATTGGGCTTGACCTTTCCGAACGACACGGGGCTCCAGTCACCTGGGCCTTGGCTCTGCCGGGCTCCCCACGGCCACCTTCCACTCCACCACCTCCACCAGCATCCTTGGCTGCAGCACTGAGCATGCGGGAGGTTCTTTTAAGAAATATTCTTTTCAGAAATATGTACATGGTGGGGGTTTTGTTGTTGTTGTTATTATTCATTTTTTCTAATCATCGATTGACTAATAATCAGATAATAACTATGAACATTCCTCTCTGTTAAAGAAAGCCTTTTAGGGCTGAAAATGTGGCTTAGTGGTAGCATGCTTGCCTAGCATGCATGAAGACCTGGGTTCGATTCCTCAGCACCACTTAAACAAAAAAAGCCAGAAGTGGTGCTGAGGCTCAAGTGGTAGAGTGCTAGCCTTGAACAAAAAGAAGCCAGGGACAGCGTTCAGGCCCTGAGTCCCAAGCCCCAGGAATGGCAAAAAAAGAGAGAAGGAAATAGAAAACCTTTTAGAAAGTTGCAGCCCAAACTTTTTAACTGTTTTAGTGGTACTGAGGTGAATCTCAGACTATGCGCTTTCTTATTTTTCACCACAAATAACTTGCCTTACTTCTGTGAACATTCACTAGGTACTAACAGTTCCTTCCTCTAGATTATCCTTTGCCTCTTCCCCTCCCTATGCCCAGCCCACATTGGAGTCTTGCCCTCTGGTGTGCCCCTCACCTCCTGTTCAACCTAGCTCAGCCCACCCTTCTAGCACTACTAGCACAGAAACCTCCAGATAAACCGAGTTCCTGGTGGGTGTGGTGTGCTACCTGGAATCTCAACACTCAGGACACAGAGGTTGGAGAGTGGCTAGGTTGAAGCTAATCTTAAGCTACATAGTAAAACCTTGTCTCAAAAAGAAACAAACCTAGGCCACATCCCTCCTCTTCCTTCTGTATTATTTTTAGAGTTTGTAGTATCCATAGAGGAAGTTGACTTCATGAGGTCAGATTCTCATCCTTACAGTATAAGTGGAGGAGTGACAAACCTATCCCACCAGGGAGGTGCTGCTGGTTCCCACTTGAAATCCTAGCTACTCAGAAAGCTGATATTTGAGGATCACAGTTCAAAGCCAGCCCAGGCAGGAAAACTCACAAGACTCTTATCTTCAATTAACCAGCAAAAAGCCCAAAGTGGAGTTGTGGCTTAAGTGGTAGAGTGCTAGCTTCCCTGATAGCATACATAACCTGAGCTCAAGCCCCAGCACCAACAAACACACACACACACGTGTTATAAATATTTCCTCCTACTAAGCAGGTTGCTGTTTTGCTTTGTTAACAGTTTCATTTGTTGTCCAAAACCTTTTAGTTTGATATCGGTGCACTTGTCTAATTTTTTTGTTATCCATGCTTTTAGTATTATACACAGATCATTGTACAATGGCTTCTTCTTCCTTCTATTTTGGGCTACAAA
This sequence comes from Perognathus longimembris pacificus, assembly GCF_023159225.1. Classification (NCBI taxonomy): domain Eukaryota; kingdom Metazoa; phylum Chordata; class Mammalia; order Rodentia; family Heteromyidae; genus Perognathus; species Perognathus longimembris. Next base: position 66,959,118 of record NC_063188.1, on the reverse strand, counting down.
TTCTTTCAATCCAGTTAGCTTGGTACTCAAAGGGATCACCTCCCTTTTGTGCTGCCCTTCAGGAACCATTATCATTTTGTGCCTAACATCTAGTGACCTGAATACCACTTTATTTCTATATATTTTTAATAATTTTCTTTTATTTTGGTTGTTCTCTTTTGGTTGTTCTTGATTTCAAGAGGAAAGTCAAGGCTGGCCCTTGTTATATAATTCAGGCAGAAACCATATCTTTTACATTAAAAAATATATATTGCCAGGAGCCAGTGGCTCATGCCCGTAATCCTAGCTATTTAGAAGGCTGAGATCTGAGGATCATGGTTTGAAGTAAGCCTGGGAAGGCAAGTCCATGAGACTCTTATTTCTAATTAGCCATTTAAAAAAGCTGGAAAAGGAGCTGTGGCTCAAGTGGTAGAATGCTAGCCTTGAACAAAAAACTCAAGACCCTGAGTTCTAGCTCCAGGATCAGCACACATAAAAATATTATGTTGGCTATGTACAATTGCTCATGCCTTTAATCCTAAGTATTCTGGAGGTTGAGTTCAATTTGAGGCCATCCTGGGCAAAAAATTTCACAAGACATCATTTTAACCAATAAAAATCTGGGCATGATGTTGCATGCTTGTCATTACAGCTCTACAGGAAGTGTAAACAGTAGGATCGCAGTCCTTCCTGGCCCAGGCATAAATATAAGAGGCCATGATTGTAAACAGTGAAAGCAAAATGACTGGAGGCATGGCTCAAGTAGTAAAGTGCCTCCCTAGCAAGTTCAAGGACCTGGAATCAATTTTGACAAGAAAAATATATCTAGGAAGACAAAACCTGTTTCAATAGATTGTAAATATTTTCCTTTATTTAATAACCCAGAGTTCATTCATGCCTTTATTAATAAGTACTTTCCCATAGCCTTGTCTGTGAGTATGTGTGTTACATTAAACTGAATATTTCTTTTGAGACTGAAAGTATAGTCTATGACCACCACTGGGGAAACTCATTAGAAACACAAAATCTCATGTCTTATCCAAACTCTACTGGAACCAGAAACTGGGGGTAGGGTGAAGTAGTCTCTGTTTCAAGAAATTCTCCAGGGAGTTATGATGCATGCCAATGCTGTAGAATCACTGTTCCAAACGAACCCTTTCTTCAGGAATATTTGTGGCTTGAAAGCTTGGATAGGTGTTTAATAACAGGGGCTCTTAATTATCCCTCTGCCAATGCACAATCATTGATCTCATCATGTATGGAAACACTAAAGTTACCAAAACACAGATAAGGAGAACTAAAAAAGATATTAAGTGATTTCTAGACTTCCTTGCCAATATTATTATAAAGAACTCATTATTATTCTTTTGCGAGCAGGTAGTTTTCTTTGTACAGAAAATTTGCTTCAGCATCTCATACATGACTTGAAGAATGTTTAGAGGAAAATACTTTTATTGTAGACAATCTTCTGGTCCCTTAAATGTAATGAACTTTCTTTAGCTAACTAATTTCCTAAGAAGTATTGATTTTCAAATATCTTTCCAAAGCTGTATATGATAGCTAGCTACGGTATCAGTACAGCTTGTAATTCTTTTGTATTCCAACGTCCTAATTACCATGTTAGGTTTTCTCATTTACTACTAACAAAAGTTACTCAAGTGTCAGATAAATGATTGGATACTCTGCAATTATTTTGCACAGTTAAGATAAATATAATTGGGAAGCTACTGGTCACGACTATAAATCATAATTACTCAGGAGACTAAGATCTGAAGTATTTCTGTTCAAAGCCATTGGATTAAGAAAGTCTTTAAGACTCTATTCTCCAGGTAAGCACAAAAAGCAACCAGAATTGAAGCTGTTGGTCAAGTGTTAGAACACTAGCCTTGAGCACAAAAGCTCAGGAAAGGGCCCAGGCCCTGAGTTTAAGCTCCAGGATTAACACACACACACACACACACACACACACACACACACACACACACACACACACGCACAGATGAATCTGGTACTTTATATATGTAGTATGAACTCCAAGCAGACAAACTTTAGCACACAAAATAACCTAAAGCTTAGATACATAGGATACTGATAGATTAATTATTTTATAATTGATGGAAATTTCTACAAAATATATTTAAACTATGAAGGTAACACCAACACAGGCACAATTTTAAGTCTATGTAATACCCCTAATTGAAATGGGTTCTTAAGGTGAAATCCTCCTTTCTCTCCTCCCATTCCCCCTCTTTCTTTCCCTCCCTCCCTCTCCATGCAACAGTCTTTTTTCAGGTATTCCCCAAGGGAGGCCTATTTTCCCACTTTGTAATGAAGGTAGGGGTACTCATGCATCAGTCCCAAGCTTGCACACCTCTATCAAATTATAAACAAAAGGTGTTGTTGGAAAAAGAAGAGATAGCAGAGTCAAAGATCCAAGAGTTCCAATCCTAGCGCCATGGCTTATTAACAGAATATATGCCTCTCAAAGCCTGCTTTCTCTTCTTCAAAGTCTGCTTTCTCCTCTTCAAAGTATGACAATAGGACTCATCACAGAGTAAAAGATGAAAAGGCAATGTCTGACACTAAATAGATGCTAAATAAGTCAATCTGGTTTTTTTCCCTCCTTTTTACCTTTTTCTTTCAAACAGACTCTGTGTTCCCAATCTTTTAATTGTTTTTGTTTGTACTGAGGCTTAAACTCAGGGCTTCAGACTCTTGTTTTGCTTTTTGTATTCAAATCTGGTGCTATACAGTTGAGTGACAGCTCCACTTCTGATTTTTTTTGCTAGTTAATTAAAAACAAGAATCTCAGGGATATTTCTGCCTAGCTTGAAATCATAATCTTCAGCTCTCAGCCTCCTGAGTAGTGAGGATTACAGTCATGAGCCACCAGTGCCTGGCTTGTGTCCCCAATCTTGATATGACCTACTGATCCCAGTATAGTCCTAGGCATATAATATGCATGCAATAAATACTTAAGAAAAAAATCTGAGTAGACTTCAAACATGACATTTAACTTTCAGAAAAATTGAGGGCTCTTCCTCCTCCTTTTCATTTTTGGCGTGGTTGGATGTGCATGGAAAGAAGAGGGGAATTTCCTTGTATTTTATACAAATAATATTGCTGAAAACTGAAAAAGAAGCAAAAATACTTGGCATAATCTGTTTTCCTTTTTCTGGTGGTGTGTAAAATCACCCTTTAAAACCATGTAGAAGCACTTATTTGTGGAAGACAGTAAGATCTGAGAACCTAAGCTTCTGAGAAATGAAGAGGCTTGCCCCGGGTCACTTAGCAAGAAAATAACTGTGATTCCAGCTCTGCACCCTGTCCACTATTAATAGACTTCCTGAGAATTGAGCACACTTGAATACAACTGAGAATGGCCCGGAGTGAGCAATTCTTTGTAAACCAAGTTGACAAGCACATTTTGATGAGCTTTCTATAGCCTTCTTGAAAAGGAATCAGCTGAGAGAAATCCAACCCCCAACTTAGAAAAAGATTGGTGGTAGGCAACCTTTTTAAAATAACCATGTCCTTCTCTCATGCCCTTCCTTGGTTCTGGCTTCCTCCCTGAATTCCAACTTGCAATTAGCTGGATGCTAGTGTCTCTGCCAGGGAAAGAAATCCTGATGGGCATCTCAGAGAGGATCTTCACTGGCACCTTGAGTGAAAATTGCAGTGTACTGGGAGTCTGAACAGTCTGGGAACAGGGATAGGACATGGAGGCTACTGGTGAGACCATACGTGGTAAAAAAAAAAAAAAAAAAAAAAAAAATTGGTGAAATTCTCTGTCTTTTCCCGGCAGTGGAAGTCAAGAGTGTTGTGGTCGTTCCTCCATGGAGGAATGTCTTTGTGGCCATTGGGGAAAAAGTCAGATTTAGTTGTACCAGTGAGTGGAAATACCCTCCTCACTTTGCTTGAATACCTAGGTACTCAAACTTGTATGACAGCATTTATAGTCAGGAAAGCTAAGATTAACCTCATTCCTACTATATACCTCTGAACCTCCCTGGACTTCCATTTTTTTATTGTATGAAGGAGAAATAATAAAAATTGCTGGATTGACCCCATTTATTTGTTGTGACGATCAAACAAGAGAGGATCATGAAAGCACCCTGTAGAGCCCACAGACAAACATAAGGAATTGTTACCTCTATAAAGAAAATGATAGATGACTAAAGGAACAGTAGGGCATGAGGATGGAGGAGAGCCCCAGAATTGATTGATGCCACCTTCTCAGAGATGCTGCTAGGAATATTAGTTGGCAACAACATTAAAGCTGTATACTGCTCAGTTTTCAAATCTTGAAAAGATACAATTTAGGGGTTAGGATGCACAACACGTGCTGCAAATGAAAATTCATGAAAAGCAGTTGCATTGGGTGCCAATGGGTCACATCTTTAATCCTAGCTCCCCAGAAGACTAAGATCTAAGGATCATGATTTAAAGCTATCCAGAGCAGAAAAATACATAAGGCTTTTAGCTCCAGTTAACCAGCAAAAAGAATTGGAGCTGTGGATCAACTGATAGAGCACTTACTTTGAGTGAGTGAAAAAAGCTAAGGAACAGCATCTAGGCCCTGAGGTCAAGCCCATAGTACACACACAGAACACACACACACACACACACAGAGGTGGGGAGGGAGGAAGGGAAGAAGGGATGGAGGGAGGGAGGGAGGAAGAGAGTTGTAGTCATTGCTTTCTAAGTAATAGAATTGTATGAAGAAAGTACTTGTCGGTCGGCAAGCCCCTTGACCTTATAAAAGGGGCCAAGCTAAGTTGGAGGGCAACACAAATTGCTATCATGAAATGTTTATTGAGATATTACAGAATGCAAAATGATGTAGACATGGTGGATTATAGTTATACAGGAATATACAAATGGCCTGAGTTCCATTTGATACTTCATGTAACATTTCTTAATGTGTCAGTGTAAGAAAAGGTTTCTGGGAGCTGGGAATGTGGCTTAGCAGTAGAGTGCTTGTCTTGCACGCATGAAGCCCTGGGTTCGATTCCTCAGAACCACATGAACAGAAAAGGCCAGAAGTGGAGCTGTGACTCAAGAGGTAGAGTGCTAGCCTTGAGCAAAAGAAGCCAGGGACAGTGCTCAGGCCCTAAGTTCAAGCCCCAGGACAGGTTAAAAAAAAAAGAAAGAAAAGAAAAAGAAAAGGTTTCTGTCCAGATGCTAGTGGTTCACACTTTCAATCTTTACTCAGGAGACTGATATGTGAGGATCAAGGTTCAAAGCCAACCCTAGTAGAAAAGTCTGTAAGATTTGAGTTCCCGAGGAAGACGGCGGAGGAGAAGTAGAGCGCTTGCGGAGCTCCCTCCGATATCATAGTTTTCTCACCCCATAGAAACTGTTACTCCTAGAAAGACAGCCAAAGTAAGTTCTAACAGTACAGGGATTCTGAACAGGAAGGAAAAATCGACTTTGCTGGTCTGAAAACACAGATTTGAGCTCCGGGCGGCGTCCCGCCGCCGCGCCAGCGCTGGCTCTGGCACAGCGCCCGGCACAACCCCCCCCCCCCCCCGCACTCCGCACAGCTAAAGCGTTAAATACTCCAGACGGCGGCTGAGCACGGAGGACCTGACATCGCAGAGACAGCGTAAGTACCCCACAAAAGTTATTCTCACTTGTGCCCACATTCCAGCTTCTGGAAGGCATCCCTGTCCCCACCGCCAGAGCAAAGCGCCATCTTTGCCACTGGCATAGGGTCAGACCAGACTGGAACTGAAGCAGGCCTGGGGAAAGCGAGGTCAAAAAAGCCATCTTTGAAAAGGGCAGGAGGGGCGGAATCAGTGAGAACCAGCTCCGCCCAGAAGAACACCCCCTGCCCTGGCGGGAGGCAAGTCCGGGGCTTAGCTAGAGGTGCCCCGCCCTGCCCGCTGGAATTTCTAAACTTAAAGCAAAAGCTGCGAGCAGCTACCAGGGGCACGGAAACACCAGACGGAGGAACAAACAGTTCCTGGGACAGCTCAACGGTCCCGTCACAGAGGAAGCGAATTCCCAGCCCAAAACGGAGCTGCATTCCATACCCACCTATGCCAAGGAGGCCGCCTCCCGCAGGCAAGCAACTCTCAGCGGAGCAAAACAGGCCAGAGGCGCCCCGCCCTGCTGTGTTCACAGCCTAGTCAAGACCAGGCATCAAAGGCAGCGGCCCCACAGCAGACAGAGGAGCCACAGTTCCTGAGACTGCTCACGTCCCCATCGACAGAGGACGACCAAGGCCTGCCTGCAAGCTGTGCGAACCTCAGAGACCCACGATAGCACCAACAGGGGAGAAGGTCAGAACAGAACCACCCCTTGCCAACTGAAATCAAGTCAAACCAGCCAATCAGGAAAATAGACTGCAGTCTATTGCAGGGAAACCAGAGACTGGGGAGAGAAACCACCCAAACAAGGAGGACTCCTTTTTTTTTTTTTCTTTTCAAACATTTTTTTTAAACTTTTTTTTAAATTTTCTTTTTAATTTTTTCACGTCTGAAACATCATTGGTTGTTTTGGGTTTTTTTTTTTTTTGGTTTGTTTGTTTTTGTTTGTTTGTTTTCCATTTTTACCGGTTTGTTTTATCAAGTTTTTTTTTGTGTTTGATTATTTGTTTGGGTTGTTCCTTTTCTGTTATTTTCCTTTTTATTTACTTATGCTTCCTTTTAAAATAATTTTTCTTTGTTTTGTGTATCTGTCTTCCAGTATTTTTACTTTATTTCTCTCGTTGCATCCTCTTCCTTTAAAAATTACTTTCCTATAAATAACACCTCCACCCTTTTCTGCTAACTCTCCAGTGTCTGTCATTTTAACATTGTTCTTTCTACTGATTCTACTCTTCTCCACATTTCCACGTCACTGAAACTAAACCAAAAGCACCAGCCCCCCCAATACATTTTACTCTATTCTCTTTACTAACTCCAACTTACCCTCCTGACTTACTGCCTGGACCTCCAGGTTCCATTGACTCCTGGTTATTGGATAGAGGGTATCCCAGCTTAATAGGAGTTAATCAAAGGGGTTCATAGAGAAAGCCAGTCCTAAAAGATCTTAATATAAAAACAAGAATTGCGTATAGGGTTGTAACAGTAAATAAGTAACTACTGAATACAGGGCCCAGGATAGATGGTTATATTGAAATTGTATTCTTTAGGAACACCAAATCTAACTTTATAGACAGGTATACAAGTTATCTGTATATAATTGTGAAATTGTAAGATTTACACAACAGTGCTTGGTAAGGGCTACTTTGGGTCTTAAACGGTGCTCACGGGTGCTGGTAGACTGGCATTCCCAATTCAAATGGGCAGAAGAAACACAAGAAAGATGGCAAACAATGAAGTCTTATCCCCCACTCAAAACAAGCAGGAAGCAGAGCAGCCAATCAAAAACAAAGAAGAAAACCCTCAAAATGCTCTACAAAGTCTACTGATAAACATGATAAATGAAAAGTTTGAATCTCTTCAGTCAATTATGTTAGAGCATGAGGAGGCAAAGCAAAAATTAATGGAGAATTTCATGGCATCCACAAATAGAAAGATAAATGAACTTCAAGAGTCAAATGAAAAGATAGCTACCCAGCTTAAAGATATGAGAGACAACACTCAAAACCAAAGTAATGAAGTTAATGAAGTAAAGAAGTCCATACAGGACCTAAGAAATGACATGGAAATTATCAGGAAAGACCAGTCAGAAGGAAAAGAGATTCGAAATCAAGTAGCTAGCCTACAGTCCCGACTAACTGAAGCAGAGGATCGAATCTCAGGAGCTGAAGATTCCTTAGATTCTATGGAGAAAGATCAAAAATCAATACAAATCCAGTCCAAGCAACAAAACAGATCGCTACAGGAGATTCAAGACACGATCAGGAAGCCCAATGTAAGGATAATAGGTATTGAGGAAAACTTGGAGAAAGAGGTTAATGGGATAGGCAAACTATTTAACAGAATATTAGCTGAGAACTTCCCAAACATCCAGAAGGAAAGGCCTATACAGATACAAGAAGCATTTAGAACCCCAAATCGACCAGACAAGAATAGGACTTCCCACCGACACATTGTGATCAAAACAGCTTCAGCAGAGTGCAAGGAAAAAATACTCAAAGCTGTTAGGGCAAAGAAAACAATCACATATAAAGGAAAAGCAATCAGAATTACCCCAGACTTCTCAGCAGAGACCATGAAAGCAAGGAGAGCCTGTAATGAAGTATACCAAACTCTAAATAAAAATAACTACCAACCAAGAATTCTGTACCCAGCCAAACTCTCCTTCATAGCCGAAGGTCAAATAAAAGTCTTCCACAATAAGGAAAAACTGAAACAATATATCTCCACCAAACCAGCTTTACACAAAATCCTTAAAGATGTACTATACAGGGAAAATAATCAAGATCCCAACACAGACAGAGAAATGAACCCTAACTAGTAAACACTAGATCAAGAAATGGGAAGACACAGCTTTAAACAAGATAGTGATAATGAAAGGAACAAACGATCACCTCTCAATCCTAACTGTCAACATTAATGGACTTAATTCTCCAATCAAACGACATAGGCTCATAAGTTGGATCAAAAATCAAGATCCATCTTTCTGCTGCCTCCAAGAGACACATCTATCCAGCAAAAGTAAACATCTTCTAAAAGTGAAAGGCTGGAAACAAATCTATCAAGCAAATGGCCCCCATAAGCAGGCTGGAGTTGCAATCCTAGTATCAGACAAAATTCACTTCAAATTAAAAAAGGTAAGAAGAGACAAAGAAGGTTACTACATACTAGTAAAAGGATCTCTCCAACAGGAAGAAATAACCATCCTAAATATCTACACACCAAATGCAGGAGCACCCAACTTCATCAAACAAACACTACTGGCTCTAAAAACATTCATAGACCCAAACACAATGATAGTGGGGGACTTTAACACTCCACTATCACCTCTGGACAGATCAACACGCCAAAAACTGAACAAAGAAACCACAGAACTAAATAGTTGCATAGACCAACTAGACTTAATCGACATCTACAGAATATTCCACCCAGCAAGGACAGAATACACATTCTTTTCGGCAGCACATGGAACATTCTCCAAAATAGATCACATCTTAGGGCACAAAGAAAATCTGTACAAATTCAGAAGTATCAAAATCATTCCCTGCATTCTCTCAGACCACAATGGAATAAAATTAGAGCTCAACTCATTCAGCCACCACAGAAAATCCCACATTTCATGGAGACTAAAGAACACACTGCTGAACCATCAGTGGATCATTGAAGAAATTAAAACGGAAATTCAAATGTTTATGGACTTCAACCAAGTTGAGGACACAAAGTAGCAGCTCCTTTGCGACACAGCAAAGGCAGTACTCAGAGGAAAATTTATATCTCTGAGTACATCCATCAACAAACTGGAGAAACAGCAACTCAGTAATTTAAGGAAGCACCTTAATTTTCTGGAGAGAGAACAGCAAGCCAAACCCCAAGTCAATAGACGGAAGCAAATAATTAAAATCAAAACAGAATTAAATCAATTAGAGACGAAAAAACCATCGAAAGAATCAACAAAACAAAGAGTTGGTTCTTTGAAAAAATCAACAAGATAGACAGACCCCTGGCAAACCTGACCAAAAAACGAAGGCAGCACACTCAAATAAACAAGATAAGAGATGAAACAGGTAGCATCTCCACAGAAATAACCGAAATTCAGAAAATAATAAGGGACTATTTTGCAAACCTTTATGCCAACAAATTTGAGAACTTGGAAGAATTGGATGATTTCCTAGAAAAAATTGATACCCCCAAACTCAACCATGAAGACGTAAACCTTCTAAACAGACCCATATCCAGTATTGAAATAGAAACAGCAATAAATGATCTCCCATCCAAGAAAAGCCCAGGTCCAGATGGATTCACCGCAGAATTCTACAAGGCCTTCAAAACAGAACTCACTCCAATATTTCTCAAACTCTTCAATGAAACTGAAAGAGAACGTTCACTACCAGACTCATTTTATGAAGCCAGTATAACCCTCATCCCAAAACCAGGCAGAGACTCATCACGGAAAGAGGACTATAGACCAATCTCCTTGATGAACATAGATGCAAAAATTCTCAACAAAATTCTGGCCAATCGACTTCAACAGGTCATCAAAAAAATCATACACCACGATGAAACTGGATTCATCCCAGGGATGCAAAGCTGGTTTAATATACGCAAGTCAATTAATGTAATCCACCACATCAACCGGAGCAAGGTAAAGAACCACATGGTTTTATCGCTGGATGCGGAAAAAGCGTTCGATAAAATCCAGCACCCATTTATGCTAAAAGCCCTGGAAAAACTTGGATTCCAGGGAACATTCCTGAATATAATCAAGGCAGTTTATGACAAACCAACAGCAAGCATAAGTCTAAATGGTGAAAAACTAAAGCCATTCCCTTTAAAATCAGGAACAAGGCAGGGATGTCCACTGTCTCCCCTGCTCTTCAACATAGTACTAGAATTCCTAGCCAGAGCAATTAGGCAAGAAGAGAATATAAAGGGGATCCAAATAGGAAAAGATGAAGTTAAACTTTCTCTCTTCGCAGATGACATGATCCTATACCTAAAGAATCCCATAGACTCTACCCCCAAGCTACTAGAGCTGATCCAAAACTTTGGCAAAGTTGCAGGATATAAAATAAACCTTCAAAAATCGATGGCCTTTCTCTATGCTAACAACCCGAAGACCGAGGCTGAAATCAGGAAAGCAACTCCTTTTGCAATACCCCCAAAAACATAAAATACCTAGGAATAACCTTAACCAAAGAAGTGAAAGACCTCTTTGAGGAGAACTTTAAAACCTTGAAAAATGAAATTAAGTCAGAACTACGGAAATGGAAAAACCTCCCATGCTCCTGGATTGGGAGGATTAATATAATCAAAATGGCAATATTGCCAAAGGCTATCTACAAATTCAATGCAATACCCATTAGTATCCCAACACCATTCTTTAATGAAATAGAGGAAGCAATCCAGAAATTCATATGGAACAATAAAAGACATAGAATAGCAAAAACAATCCTAAGCAGAAAGAACAGTGCTGGAGGAATTACAATACCCAACTTCAAGCTGTATTATAAAGCTATAGTATTAAAAACAGCTTGGTATTGGCACCGGAACAGGCCTGAAGACCAATGGAACAGAATTGAAGACCCAGAATTGAACCCACAGAACTATGCCTACTTAATCTTTGATAAAGGAGCTAAAACAATAGTATGGAAGAAAGATAGCCTCTTTAACAAGTGGTGCTGGCAAAACTGGTTCAACACATGCAACAAACTAAAGCTAGATCCTTATATATCACCCTGCACCAAAATCAATTCCAAATGGATTAAAGACCTTGAAATCAAAACACTAAAGGAAGGAGTAGGAGAAACACTTGGGCTCCTTGGCGCAGGAGGGAACTTCCTTAACAAAGACCCAGAAAGGCTACAAATCAAAGAAAGGTTGGACAAATGGGACTGCATCAAACTGCAGAGCTTCTGCATGGCAAAGGACATAGCTCGCAAGATAAACAGAAAGCCCACAGACTGGGAGAAGATCTTTACCAGACATTCAACAGACAAAGGCCTCATCTCTAAAATATATGCAGAACTAAAAAAATTACCTTCTTCCAAAACAAAACCGCAAAGAACCAATAGCCCCCTCATTAAGTGGGCTAAAGACTTACAAAGAAACTTCTCTGATGAGGAAATGAGAATGGCCAATAGACATATGAAAAAATGCTCTACATCACTGGCCATAAAGGAAATGCAAATGAAAACAACATTGAGATTCCATCTCACCCAGCAAGAATGTCATATATGAAGAAAACTAATAATAACAATTGTTGGAGGGGATGTGGCCAAAAGGGAACCCTACTTCATTGTTGGTGGGAATGTAAACTGGTTCAGCCACTCTGGCAAGCAGTATGGAGAGTCCTCAGAAGGCTCAATATAGAACTCCCCTATGACCCAGCAGCCCCACTTTTGGGTATCTATCCAAAAGCCCACAAACAAAATCACAGTAATGCCACCAGCACAACAATGTTCATCGCAGCACAATTGGTCATAGCGAGAATCTGGAACCAACCCAGATGCCCCTCAGTAGACGAATGGATCAGGAAAATGTGGTCCATTTACACAATGGAATTTTATGCCTCTATCAGAAAGAATGACATTGTTCCATTTGTAAGGAAATGGAAGGACTTGGAAAAAGTTATACTAAGTGAAGTGAGCCAGACCCAAAGAAACATGGACTCTATGGCCTCCCTTATTGGGAATAATTAGTACAGGTTTAGGCAAGCCATAGCAGAGCATCACAAGGCCCAATAGCTATACCCTTATGAACACATATGATGATGCTAATTGAAATGAACTCCATGTTATGGAAACAATTGTTATATCACAGTTGTAACTACTTTCAACGTCCTATGTGTATGTGTAGTTTCTATTATTGATGATGTTCTTGTATCACCTTCCTATGTTTGTACCTACACTATCTCTGTAATCTTATCTGAGTGTATGGGAAATCGTGTTTACTGGTATTGGAAGTAGGAAATTCAAAGGGAATACCAAATTTGAGAGACACAGGGTAAAAAAAGAGAAATAACTACAAAAGCAATATTTGCAAAACAGTTTGGTGTAAGTGAACTGAACACCTGGGGGGGGGGAGGGAAAGGGGGGGAGGGAGGGGGACATGAGGGACAAGGTAACAAACAGTACAAGAAATGTATCCAATGCCTAACGTATGAAACTGTAACCTCTCTGTACATCAGTTTGATAATAAATTTTGAAAAAAAAAAAAAGAGGAGAGGGAGGGAGGGCGGGAAGGAGGGAGGGGAGAGGTAGGGAGGGAAGGAAGGAGGAAGGAAGGAAGGAAGGATGGAAGGAAGGAAGGAAGGAAAGAAGGGAAAGAAAGGAGAAAGAGGTAGACAGAAAGGAAGGAAGGATGTAAAAAGAGGGAGGGTTGGAGGAAAAGAAAAAGAAGAAAGAGAAAGAAAGAAAGAAAGAAAGAGAAAGAGAGAGAGAAAGAGGGAATGCGGGAGGGAGGGAAGGACGGAGGAAGGAAGGGAGGATCGACAAAAAAGAAAGAAAAAGAAAAAGAAAAAGAAATAAAAGAAAAATTTTGTATTTCCAAGAACACAGTTTAGGAATTAATAGATTCCAAAATACTGTGTTGCACTTTTTCTTGGAGTGGACATCACATGGCATTCAAGTATTTCAATGAGGCTTATGTGAGGTGCAGACTACTGAGGAATCCAGTAGAGTTGATGCTCAAATAGTTTTTTGTCTCTCTCTTTCTCTCTGCACATTCTCATGTTTATCACTCAAGGCTGTCACTCTACCACTTTAGCCACATCTCCACTTCCAGCTTTTTGCTAATTAATTGAAGATTAGGAATCAGCCACAGTCTTTTCTGCTCTTGTTGACTTTGAACTGAGCTCCTCATGTTTTAGCCTCCTGCAGAACTAGAATTAAATTTGAGTCACTAACACCCTGGCCTTTGGGTTTTGAAACTTGATTCTGTTTTGTTTTGAATTGTATATATTCTAAATATAATATAAACTTTATGTATGTGAGATATTAAACCTTTATCATATTTTCAAATATGTTCTCCCATTCCTTACATTTCCTTTTCGTGCTTTTGATTGCGTTCTTTGATGAACATAAGTATTCAGGTTTGATATAGTCCAAATTACTTGCCTGTGGGTGTCATGCTCAAGAAATAATTTTGAAATCCATTGTCCTGAATCTTTCCCCATATGTTTTGTTTTAGGAGTTTTACACTCATCTGGCTTATGTTTAGGTTTTTGATTCAAGAATCAATTTTTGTTTTGTTTTGCTTTTGGTGGTTGTTATGAGGCCTTGAACTCAAGGCCTCAAGCTGGTGCTCTACCACCTGAGCCATACTTCTATTTCTGGATTTGGGGTGGTTAATTAGAGATAAAGAGTCTCCTGGGCTTTTATGCCTGGGTTGGCTTTGAACTGTGATCCTCAGATCTCAGCTTCCTAAGTAACTCCTGGTGCCCAGCTCATTATTTTTTTTATATATGGTATAGATAAGCATCTATTTTTCCTATTTGTTGAAGAAACTACCCTCTCATTGAATAGTCCTAGCCCCCTTGTCAAACCTATGAAATGATTTGTTTCTGAGCTCTCTATTTATCTATATACCTTTCTTTCTGTCCATGTTAGATTGTTGTAGCTTTGTAAAAAAAAATTGAGGTCAATAAGTATGAGACCTCCGACTTCGCTTTGGCTTTTTGAAGTCCCTTGAGATTATGTGTGAGTTTTAGATGGACTTTCCTATTACTAAAATGTCTTTTATATTTTGTCAGAGATTTAATTGAATTTGTAGGAATTTTTGAATAATGTGGAGTTTTTTTAACAATATGATTGCTATTCATGAGCATGGGGCATTTATTAGTGTCTTCTCCAATTTCCTCAGTGTTTGTTTTTTTTTAAATTTTTTTGCCAGTCCTGGGGCTTGAACTCAGAGTCTGGACACTGTCCCTGAGATTTTTGCTCAAAGCTAGTGCTCCACCACTTGAGCCATATTGCTATTCCGGCCTTTTATGTGTATGTGGTATTGGGGAATCAAACCCAGGGCATCATGCATGCAAGACTAGCACTTTAGCACTAAGCCAGATTCCCAGCCCTTCTCAGTGTTTTTGGACTCACGGCCTGTATATTGTTCCTGAGTCTTTTTTCTCAAGGTTAGTACTCTACTGCTTGAGCCACAGCTCCATTTCCAGCTTTTTGCTGGCTAGTTGGAGATAAGAGTCTTCATGAACTTTCCTGCCTAGGCCGGCTTTGAATCATCATCCTCAGATCTCAGCCTCCTGACTAGCTATGATTATAGGTGTGAGCCACTGGTGCTTGGTGCATCAATGTCTTATAATTTTCAGTGGACAGATAACTCACCTTCTTGATTAAATGTTCTCTTAAGTATTTTTAATGCTATCGTAAATTGTAAATGGAATCGCTTAATTTCTTTTCCTCAGAGTTCATTTGTAATGTCAGTAACTACAATTGATTCTTGTATGTTTATTTTGTATCCTGCAACTGCATTGTTTTCTTTTTGTCAGTCTCAGTAATTTTTTGGTGGAGTCCTTAAGGTCACCTATATATAAGATTGTGTACATTCTTATTTTATTTCTGATCATAGAAGAGAATCATTTTAAGCTATTAAGTTTTAGGATAGTATGTTACATGGCAACTAAATAACTGATACATTTCCTTATCTTTCCTTTTTTCATAGCTCTTATCATTAGTGGTCTCTTTCTGTCACTCTATTTTTGTATCTCTAAAATCTGGCATAAAGCTGGCTTTCAAAAAATGACAGTCCAGGGAGGAAAATCTGCGAGATTCTCATCTCCAATTAGCTACCAAAGAACTGGAAGTGGAGTTGTGACTCAAGTGGCAGAGCACCAGCCTTGAGTAAAAAAGCTAAGGAACAATACCCAGGTGCTGAGTTCAAGCCCCAGGGCTGGCACAACAAATTTCAGTGAATTAATAAAAGAATTCCCATAACCACTAATATCATGTGTATGTAAATCTTCCAGTGTTTAAAATATATTACAGTGCATTTACAAAGATCTTGAAAGATAAAGTTACATTCCCCAAATTATAGGAGTAGCACCAATTCTCAGGGGCTCATGGCTCTGCTATGTCTTAGTTTGTTCCTGCTGTGGTAACAAAATATATGAGAATGGGTAATTTATTAAGAACTTATTTTCTGGCTAGGAATGTGGCTTAGTGGTAGAGTGCTTGCCTAGCATGCACGAAGCCCTGGGCTAAATTCCTCAGCACCACATAAATAGAAAAGGCTGGAAGTGATGCTGTGGCTCAAGAGGTAGAGTGCTAGCGTTGGGCAAAAAGAAGCCACGGACAGTGCCCAGGCCTGGAGTTCAAGCCCCAGGACTGGCAAGAAAAGGAACTTATTTTCTCAGAGGCTGAAAAAGTACAAGGGCACAGCAGATTCATTATGTAATCAGGCTGCTCTCTGTCTCCAGGATGGCACATGTTTTTTTTCTCTTTTCCTTCCTTCTGTTTTAATTTTTTTCTTATTATTAAAGGTGATGTACAGAGGGGTTACAGTTACATAAGTCAGATAATGAGTACATTTCTTTTTGGACAATGTCACTCCTTCCTTTGCTCTGTTGCGGTTTTTCCCTCCCATCCCCACACACAAGTTGTATAGTTCATTTGCAACATACTGTCTAGTAAATACCACAGCTGTATCACCTCCTTTCCTTCTTTCTTTCTTTTTGTTCTACCTTTCTTTCTTTCCTTCTTTCTCTCATTCGCTCTTTGTGCATGTGCCAATACTGGGGCTTGAACTGTGTTCTTTTCTCCCTTAGCTTTTTTGCTCATAGCTGGTGCTCTACCACTTGAGCCATACCTCTCCTTTCAGGTTTTTGCTGATTAACTGAAGATAAGAAGCTCGTGGACTTTTCTGGGCTAATTCCCAATCACTAATCTCACCCATTAATTAGAGTAAGGCGCCCAGGACTTAAGCATCTCCTAAAAGCTCTACCTGCAATACTGTTGTATTTATTGTTCAGTTTCAACATGTATTTTTGAAGAGACACAAAAATTCAAACCACAACTTTTACCTCTTAACATGAGTCTTATTCATCAATAGATTGTAGCACCTACCTATGTGCACCACTTTTTACTAGATATATTTGGAAATATCACTGTCTATTTTTCTTTTACATTATCATATACTCATTGCAGAAAGGGGTTTCATTGTGACATTTCTACATATGCATGTAATATCCTTTGATACATTTATCTTCTCTATTACTTTATCACCCTTTCCTGTAACAATCTTAATTTTTGATTTCATTACTCTTTCTATATACATGAAGCACTTTGATCATGTAAACTGTGTTCTGAAGAAAGTGTTCTTTCATCCTCCTGCCGGTTCCCACTCCCAGTTCCCCATTTTGTACCCATGCTAGTCTTATTTATTTAAGTCTACATTCAGCACATGACTTGTGGCATTTTTCTTAGTCCAGCTTATTCCACTTAGATATCATTTTCTGAAAGTGAGGTTCATTAAATGTTGCAGTGGTATCTCAAGATTTCAGAGAACTGGGTTCTGGTTGTAGCGCACACCTATAATCCTAGCTACACAGGAGGCTAAGATCTGGAAATTGCAGTGGGAAGCCAGCTCCAGCACATAAATCCTTGAGAATCTTATCTCCAGTTGGCTCGCAAAAACATACAAGTGGAGCTGTGAGTCAAGTGGTAGAACACCAGCCCTGAGGGAAAAAAAGGCAAATGAGAACTGGAGGCTCTGTGTTCAAGCCCCAACACTGGCCAGAAGAAGAAGGAAGTGGAGAAAGGAGAAGAAATCAGGATCATCATGTGAATCGTGTCAAAGTTTAGGGACCTCAGTGGTCTCAGGGAACTTAATCTTCAAAAATATATGACCCGCATGGTTGCTTCCACACTAAAGATTACAGGCTCTGAAAAATATGGAGTCAAGTGGGATTTAGAATATGATGAGTCTTTGGGCCCCATAGGTGGACCTTCTGAGCAATGAGGGAATGCATGTAAGCAGACTTGATTCTTTACCCTTATAACCCAATAATTTATCCATAAAAATAAAAAGCCGGCTTTCTAGCTGGGCACCTGTGATTCTAGCTATACAGGAGGCTGATATCTGAGGATTGTTGGTTGAGGCCAGCCCAGGAAAGACAGATTTGAGTCTCTCATCTCCAACTAACCAGCAAAAGCTAGAAGTGAGGTGTGGCTCAAGTGACAGAGCACCAGCCTTGAGCAAAGAAAGCTGAGGGAGAACATCCATGTCCTGATTTCAAATCCTAGTACCAGCACACACCTACAAAACTGACTTCCTCATCATTCCAACTCCATCGAAGTGTAGGAAGCTAACAAGGATTTTTATCTCTTTTGTATTGAGAAAGCTCACCTAATAAATTAATGTCTTTTCTTAAAGCAGGAGCCTATCCTTACATCTTTGTAGGAGCAATGGTTTGAACTATTTAAAGACAAAGATGTTAGGAGCCTCATTCAAACAGGAGCACTGGCCAATGTGGCTTGGCAGGTGAAGAGATAAAGGAAATGAGGGTTAGTTGGTCTGATTCATGTGATGCTCTCCTGTAAATAAATAGGTCCAACCACCTCCAAATCTTTGGAAACCCTGATTGTGATGTTCTGTGCCTCTGTCTCAATACTAAGCTTGATGAACCAGGAAGACAGACACAACTTCTTAGTGATAATTTAGCCCACCTGAACCATCAGAAACAGGACAATACTTACACGTTTCCAAGAGAAAGCAATCCATAAATACATATGGAACAGCAAAAGACCTAGAATAGCCAAAGCAACTCTAGGCAAAAAAGCAGTGCAGGAGGTATCACAATACCAGACTTCAAGCTCTATTATAGGGCCATCATAACAAAAACAGCCTGGTATTGGTATAAAAACAGACCAGAAGACCAATGGATTAGAATTGAAGATCCAGAAATAAAACCGCACTCTTAAAGCCAGCTGATATTCGACAAAGGAGCTAAAAACATACAATGGAATAAACATAGCCTCTTCAACTACTGGTGCTGGGAGAACTGGGCAGCCATATGCAGAAAACTCAAAGTAGACCCAAGCCTATCACCATGCACCAAGATCAACTCAAAATGGATCAAGGAACTCAATATCTGACCTGAATCCTTGAAACTACTGAAGGACAGAGTAGGAAAGACACTAGAACTTAAAGGTACAGGAAGGAACTTCCTGAATATAGTCCCAGGGGCACAACAAATAGGGGAGAGACTGGACAAATGGGACTACTACAAATTAAAAAGTTTCTGCACAGCTAAGGACATAGCCACCAAAATAGAAAGACAACCAACCATATGGGAAAGGATTTTTACCAGCACAGCAACAGACAAAGGCCTAATATCTGTCATCTACAGAGAACTCAAAAAACTAAGCCCCTCCAAGCCCAATAAACCTATTAGGAAATGGGCAAAGGAGCTAAAGAGAGACTTCACAAGAGAAAAGATAAAAATGGCAAAGAAACATATGAGGAAACGTTCAACATCCCTGGTAGTAAAGGAAATGCAAATAAAAACAACCCTGAGATACCACCTCACTCCAGTTAGAATGGCCTATACTCTGAACTCAGGCAACAACAAATGCTGGAGGGGGTGCGGGGAAAGAGGAACCCTTCTCCATTGTTGGTGGGAGTGCAAATTAGTACAACCACTTTGGAGAACAGTATGGAGGTTTCGCAAAAAGCTCAATACAGACCTTCCCTATGACCCAGCCATACCACTCCTAGGCATCTATCCTAAACAGCAAACCCAAAGATATCAAAAAGACATTTGTACTTCCATGTTTATCGCAGCACAATTCACAATAGCCAAAATATGGAAACAACCCAGATGCCCCTCCACAGATGAATGATCCAAAAAATATGGTACCTATACACAGTGGAATACTACATAGTGACTAGGAATGGTGAAATATTGTTATTCGCAGGGAAATGGTCAGAACTTGAACAAATAATGTTGAGTGAGACAAGCCTAGAACACAGAAAACAAAGGGACATGATCTCCCTGATATATGACTGTTAAGATGGGGTGACGGAGAGACAGTAGAGACCAGGTCTGTGAAACCAAAAACTGCTTGTCAAATGGTATTTCCCCCAGGATTGGATCAGCGACCCAACAATATGTAACTAAAACCAAACAACTACTCAACATATAAAGGTCAAAAATTGACCTCTCAGTGGATTACAATAGCTCAAAAGCTATGTATGTATGTTCATATAAGACTACTGTCGACATGTTGTCTAATATCGACATTACATTTAAAGCCCTAGGTGAATTTTCTTGGGTGTAGAGGCCACGTGGCTACTGTATATGTTCTTGGTACATTGTGTATTGTGTATATGTCTACCTGACCTAGGGAAGGGAAAGAAAAACAGGGTGTAAGATATCACAAGAAATGTACACACTTTTTGCATAACACCTTGTCAAAGAATTTGTGTTTAATTAATAAATAAATTACAAAAATAAAGAAGTTTCCAGAGGAAGTTCCCAGCCAGATGCCCAGTATGTGTGTGTGGGGGGGGGGGAAGGGGGGTCTTGGGACTTGAACTCAAAGCCTGGACGCTATCCCTGAGCTTCTTTTGGTAAAGACTAGCGCTGTACTACTTGAGCCACAGCTCTACTAAGGGCTTTTTGTTGTTGTTAATTGGGGATAGGCGTCTCATGGGACTTTGCTGCTCAGGGTAGTTTAAATTGCCAAATTCAGATCTCAGCCTCCTGAATAGCTAGGATTACAGGCTTGAGCCACCTGAGCCTGGCCAGGTGTCCCCACTTTTGTAAATTCCCTCCAGCACCATCAGTCCTTAAGGTCCTCTTCTGTGCCAGGCACCTGTTGGAGGCAGTGGTGATTTCATGGAGAATTCACACAAGGCCCCAGTTATTCAAGTGTAACCAGCAGTGGTCCATCTCTGCAGAGCCTAAATTAGAGCAATTGCTTCTTGCTTTAATCTCAATTTGTCTTGCATCTTCCTAATTAATTCCAGCTAAATTCCCAGGAGCACAGAACTGGAATAAGCCAGTTTCCCTGCGCCCCTTCCGCGACTTTCCCCCATTGCCTGGAAGGCTGAATGCGGCTTCCGGGCTAGCTGCGGTGGGGCGGACCGTGGTAGGCGGAGGCGGCTGGGACGCCGTGACCTGATTTCATTCGCCAAGCTTTTCGGTTCGCCGGTTGGCGCGCCCACGTGACCACCTTTTCCTAAATAAAGTTGAACAGTTCTAGGCTGCACTCAGTTGCGGAGGGAGATATCATCAGCGAGCTTCTGGCTGCACAGTCCCCACCTGGCATCTCGCCCCTTGCACAGCCCTGAATCCTAGAAACCGCGGCGTCACCCAGAGCTCAGCTCCGTGAACCGCCCAGGTAGGGGGGTGTGTTCGCGCTCACACTGGATGCACTGCACCCTCATCGATGGGTGTGTCGGTGGAAGGATGAATGGGTGGGTGCTAGGGTTTAGGCACTAGTGAATGGAACTGGGCTGAGGGAAATGGAAGTGTCAAGCAAAAGAAAGGGTCCACATGCGAGAAAGCACTTGTAAGGACGGGCGCGGCTCATGTTCCCGGTTCTGCTTCCCGGCTTTGAGGAAGCAGCACAGACCCTGAATAGGAAAAGTGTGGTTGGTTGTAATTTCGGAAGCCTGGGGTTCCTCCCTCCCCTCCACCCCCGCCTCAACCTTGCGGCGTAACCTTGAGCAGAGAGACTTATTTAATTTCTCCCTACCTGACTTTCTCCATATGCAAAAACTGATTTCGGACTCCCGCCATTGTAGCTAGTTACGTATCTGGGGGCTTGGAAGACAATGGCGGAGAGCGTGGCGCACCTGGGCTGCGGCTGTGGACTTCAGGCTCACGAATAGGGTCCTGGAGGTGAGGGGCAGAGGCTGCCTCCAGAGGACCTGTATGATCTGTGGGGGCCCGAGTTGCAGGGCAGAGTCTGGGGGCGTGCACCCCTAAGCACCCGTGCGCAGATCCTGCTGTGGCTTTTGACACAGCTGGGGTCTCAAGGCATTCGGAAGCCGCTGTGTTCTTCCAATTTAGACTAGCGTCCAGTACGAATTCCTACATCCAGCCGTGGCAGTGCGACCTCGACTTGCAACATATGGCTCCCTAGATCGCCTGGTTCTTCTGGGGCCGCCCCCTCCCACAAAGATGCACCTGCTCTGGATGGATCACTGCGGGAAAAAGAGGGGGTATGAGAGCAGGAAGAAGGGACAGGGAAGTCATGTGTGTGTGTGTGTGTGTGTGTGTGTGTGTGTGTGTGTGTGTGTGTGTTGGGGGTGAGGGTTTCCTACGGCATGGGCTTCATTCCTAGGGATTTAGCCCATGCCTTGGATGGGAACTGAAATGCTAAACCTGAATTCTTCAAAGAAACCCCCTCTATCCTCATGATGCTGTGGTTGCTGTTGTTGGGAAAGAGCTGATGGAAACTGAGAGACCACACCCTGGATGGAAAGGGATAGGCAAGCAGGTCACTAACCCTCCTGGGGAGCAGTAGTGACTGTCTATCTAGCCTAGTCTTGCAAGTGCTTTGAAAACACACAAGACCAAGGAGTGGGGGAGGGGACACACATACTCACTTAGAAGATGGCCTCTATTCTTTGACTCCCTGTCCTGAGGTGGCAGCTCTTTCTGACCACAGTGACAGTTGTACTACCTGAATGGCTAAGAAGATGAAAACCTTAAGAGAGAAATATCCTTCAGGATCAGATTTCTGCATTAGGATGTAGATACCACCATGGAAGGACACCTGTCTACTCTTGCTAGTGTTTCATTTTGAACTGCTGTCCCCATTTGAGGAGTAACTCATCAACAGGGTTGTTTTTTGTTTGTTACTTTTTTAGTACAGGTACTATGACTTGGACTCAGGCCTTGTATTCTCATTTGCTCTACCAACTTGAACCACACCTTCATTTCTGGCTTTCTGCTGTTTAATTGGAAATGAGAGTCTTACAAACTTTTCTATCCAAGCTGCCTTCAAATCATGATCCTAAGATCTCATCCTCCTGAGTAGCTAGGATTATAGACATGAACCACTGGTGCCCTGCTAACAAGTCACTACTATGACCCCAATCTGAAATGAGATTTATAGAAGAAAAACTTCTCTATGAGGTAGGGTGGTGGGGTTGAGTATGTGTATAACCCTAATATATACAAGCAGAGATGCGGCCACTGACTCTCCCTAGGCAATTTTCACTATATCTATGTAAATCTGAGATTTAGATTTGTGAAAAAGCTGTGTGGCTCAGTGATCATCAGAGACACACTGACAGAAGATAATTCATTGCTAAATTATTTTGTGGAATTAAAAGTGTCAGCTATCACTTCTCACTCTCTGTCACTTAATAGATTGCTTTTTCACTTGATTCCTTATTCCTCAGACAGATTAAAATGGAAATGAATGCATAGCAGCCAATAATCTTGGCCAGAGGAAAAAGTAATCTATTAAATCAATATCTCTAGATGCAGGCAGGAAACAGCTCTGTAGGTTGTCCTGGGATCATAAAGAAGCAACAATAATCTTAAATGTGTGGTTTTCATAGATGATCCCAAACCATGTCTAACCCCATAATGCAACCTTTCCTAATGACCCCTAGTGGAAAGGGGCAGGGAAATGAATAGTATTCCCTGGAAACTTAGTGCTTTAATGTTAGGCTGCATTGATTGATGATAGTGGTGGTTTTATTGGGGTGTTAATACCCTCTTCATTGAAAAATCTTTTTACACCCAGGCTAGGTAGAAGATATTTGACATTCCCATCTATGCTAAAATAAAGTTCTCTCTCTCTCTTTCTCTCTCTCTCTCTCACATACACACACACACACACACACACACACACACACACAGGACAACGATGATTCTTATGAACATATACAAAAGAAAAAGGTTTAGGGTTTAGGCAATGTCACCTGGTTTACTGTTCCCAGAATGCTGCTTTTGTTTTAGGTCCACTGCAGAAAATCCATTAATAGAATGAGGGATATTTTTCTTGGTAGAAGGTAGAAGTTAGGAGGGAATTAAGGAAAAATTAAAGACCAGACCAGAAATTGATGACTGGACCAGATCCTCAGACATAGTCATAAGTGACCAATTCAGGTTATTTTCTTACCAAGTCCCTGGAAGATAATGCTGACAAAGACAAAATAAACTTGAACATGTAATGTCGATGCTGATAGATTTCAGCCTTTTAAGATGGCACTTGCAGTAGGGTACTGCAGCCAAGAGGCTGGAATCCTCATCTACATCTGTAGCTGGATCACTCCAGACTGTGTGGGGGTGGGGCCCACACAGACACTTGAGTTTGATGAATTTTCATTGAATTGACTTGAGTTCAAGGGAAAAGTGCCTGGAATTGACGTAGAAATGATTCCATTTGGGGCTTAACTTAGAACTTTAGCTAGACATTATGTTGGTGTAGTGAAATCACTAGTTGATTTATCTAAACTTTCAATTTAAGTTTCCTCTCTTCTTATAAACACATCTGTACTTTCACTGAGTGACTTGTATTACTAATTATAAAAGCCCCTTCTGAAGGTAGTTCTTCATATGATTTAATGGAGGTAAGATAGGAAACTCTAGGTTGATTATCCTCTTGTGACCTACTCAAGTATGTTAATAAGCATACATTTTATGTTAATCATAAGCTTGGAGTATCAAGATGGGAAGGGTAGAGGATGGCTATATAGGGACACTTGTAAAGTTTCTGAAGATTTATTATTAAAGAACCTTTGCTGCTGGATGCTGGTGATGCACACACTAAACCTAGCTACTCAGGCTGAGATCTGTGGCTCACTGTCCAAAGCCAGCAAAAGCAAAAAGTCCATGACACTCTTACCTCCGATTAATCAATCTTTTAAAAAGCTAGAAGTGCAGGTGTGGCACAAGTGGCATAGCAACAGCCTTAAATGAAAAAGCTAAAGGACAGTGTCTAAGCCCTAAGTCAAGCCCCAGTATTGGCACTAATATTAATAATATTATTAGTAGTAATAATAATTTTAAAGGAACCCGTGCTAGAGAATATATCTTGCTCTGCTTGTGAAGGCAGTTCTACACCTTCCTTGACCCATACTAAATCCTTAACCTGTGACTAACTAGCTACCAGATGAAAATCACTTTGAAAATACCAAATATGTCTCATATATTCCTAGTTAGAACCTCAGGCTTTAAAAATAAAACTAGGGGGGCCTTTATGAAATGGTTCAAAGCCTCTTCCAATTCTGACAGTCTAGGATTCTATGATTTGATGAAAATCTAAGGTGTATCTCCAAACTACACAGACTTTTGATGAAAATATCTTAGATTCTTAGAATCTTAGATCTTATATATTTCCAAACCACACAGATCCTTTTAGTGCAGCCAGATAACAAAGATCTGGAAGAGGGTTGATATTCTCTAAAGAACTATCTGGTTTGGAAGGAAGAAATATGTGGAGTTTCTGCTACTTTCCACCATCTGCCAAGCCAAGGAAAGAAATAGGTGAGATTTCATTTTTGCCCAACAGCCTAGAAACACAGCTTACTTTAAATTCAGGAACTTAGCCAGGCATCAGTGGCTCACATCTGTAATCCTACCTACTCAGGATGCTGAGTGCTGAGGTTTGCAGTTTGAAAAAAAAATCTAGGCAGGAAAGTCTAGAAGTGGAACTGTGGCTCAAGTGGCAGAGCAACAGTCTTGAGTAAAAAACCTAAGGGACTGGACTCAGAGCCTTAGTTCAAGTCCCAGTACCAGCATACATCACACACACACACACACACACACACACACACACACACACACACACACCATCAGACATTTTATGGTAAAATCTGTTGAAATACAATCAACTGAAATACAAACTTCTTTCTCAAAAGATGAGCTTACCTTTGCATTTTTCCATTCAATTTTGGGTCTTTTTTATTTTATTTTTTGCCAATCCTGGGGCTTGGACTCAGGGCCTGAGCACTGTCCCTGGCTTCCTTTTTGCTCAAAGCTAGCATTCTACCTCTTGAGCCACAGCACTACTTCCGGCTTTTTCTGTGTATGTGGTGCTGAGAGATCGAACCCAGGGCTTCATGCATGCTAGGTGAGCACTCTACCACTAAGCCATATTCCCAGCCCAATTTTGGGTCTTTTTTTATCCCCAAACGTTTACATATGGAGTGATCATTGGAATGTTCAGATGAGTGGGATAAACCCAGACTCATTACTCAAGAAATTACCAGAAGCTTAATTTTTCAATTTTGGCATCTACCAAAAGTTGTAAGTCACTCAAAAGTGGACATTATTCTGAGCTTAATCTTGGAGTCATTAGAAGCATCTTTCTGCCCATTTCTGTTATTAGGAATGCAATGTGCAATTTGGACAGTAGAAATTTGTAGCTATTTACTACCTATATAAAGACTTTGGCATTTAACTGTTTTTCTTTATATTTTTACTATTTTATGTCACTGTCTAGTGATCTGATTTCTCATGTGTTTGCACCCAGATTTTCTATCCTGTCTCTTTTTACCAAAATGTATCATATTTCCTACTCAGAAACTTTTCTAAATTCCAGCATTTAAACTCTCCTGGAAATTAACAGATTGCCAGAGCATATGTGCTTCTGATTAGGGAGAAGAGCTAATTTACTTCTTTTAATAATAATACTATGCCAATTTATAGTAAACAGAAGCACAGTAGAGCTGGAAAGTGCTTAACAGCACAGTTAATTAGCAAATACACAGTTCCTCATTGCATGGAGGGCTAGGCTGCAGACTTCCATTAAGAAATTAATTGCCATTATAGTATATATAATTCTACAGAGGCTACCACTTAGAATGCCCCAAATTTAGATGGATCCACAGAACACTTTTAGGGTTGTTTGTTAATGAAAACAGTAGTAAAGAGGTAAATCTTTTGAAATGTAGAAAGTATTTTCTAATTTGTGTGTGTGCGTGCACGTGTGCATGTGCACATATATATATATATGTATGTATTTGTGTGTATGCTGGTACTAGGTGATGTCACTTGGCATTTTCACTCAAGCCTGGTGCTCTGCCACTTGAGCTACAACTACAACTCCACTTTGCACTTTTTGTGATTAACTGGAGATGAGAGTCTCATGGACTTTTCTGTCTGGGTTGGTTTCAACTGTGACCTTTTAGATCTCAGCCTCCTGAGTAGCTAGCATTACAGATATGAGCTCCAGCTTCTGGGTTTGTAAGTAATTTTAATATTTTTCTCATTGTTCTAATTTAACTCTAATTTGTACTTGCACTCAAACTACACAGTGAAGGGAAGTTTCTTTAGAAAAGATGTTGAAATATAGTGTCATTATATGCTACAAGTTATACTACATGAATATTTCCAAAATGTTATACATTGTTTTTAGATAACTGGTCTTTTTTATACTCATTTCACTTTACTTTTAATTTTTCTATTGAAAAGGAATACATCTTGAAAAGAGCAACAAATATGATGAAATGGATTAATATGGTACTAGTTCTGTTTGTAAAATTCATGTGTATATTAGAGCAGTTCCATTTGCCTGTTGTCATTCACTGATTTTTCTCTTTCCCCCAGTGCAGCTGAGTGGTCTACATGGCCTCCATTTTCCATAACCCTACACTTACAATATTATTGTTCTTGTTGTTGTTGTTGTCGTCGTTGTCCTAATCATCATCTTCATCATCATCATCATCTTTTTGTGCCCCTTCTGGGGTTTGAAACCAGGGCTTGGGTACTGTCCCTGAGTTTTTGTGCTAAAGGCTAGTGCTCTACCACTTGAGCCACAGCTCCACTTTTGGCCTTTTTGGTGGTTAATTGTAGATTTTTAACTAGTTCAGATCCTTAAATGAAGGCCATTGCGGCCCAGGTTACTTTTCTAAGTTCCTTACACTATTAAATTATATTTCTACAGTATTAAAAGTGTATATTATTAAAACACATGAGGATTTGAAAACTAACACCAATGAGATGAGACATGTTTTTTTTCTTATAATGTTACTAATAGTCCTTACTTCACACAATAAGTAATTTGTGTCTTGTGTGTGTTCCAATCACTCTTTTTTTTTTTTTTTTTTGGCCAGTCCTGGGCCTTGGACTCAGGGCCTGAGCACTGTCCCTGGCTTCTTCCCGCTCAAGGCTAGCACTCTGCCACTTGAGCCACAGCACCACTTCTGGCCGTTTTCTGTATATGTGGTGCTGGGGAATCGAACCTAGGGCCTCGTGTATCCGAGGTAGGCACTCTTGCCACTAGGCTATATCCCCAGCCCCTCCAATCACTCTTGAGACTTTAATTTAACTTCTGTATCCAATTATTGATAGAAGCTTGCTCTGTTCTTTTCGAACCCAGTTCCTATAGCAGCATACTGGAGATTGCCATCATATTCCTGAAGTGAGAATCCAAGTCAACTCTTCTTTCAACCATCTTAAAGCCAAGGACTGTGACAGTTTTCATTACCTTTTCTTCTTCAATGAGATCACGCTTCAATTTAGGATTCATGCCTGCCTTCTGGACTTCTGAGGACTATAAAAATGTTGACAAAACAAATGCAACCATTGAAGCTGAGGCCACTCATCTGGAAGCACCTCTCTCCTCCACTGTGGCCCTGATAATAGTGCTGATAATTATTTTCTCATTGGTAATGACATCCTTTGTGACATACTGTTTCCACAAGTGGAAGCTGAGGGGCCGCAAGCTGCAGAGAGCCCAGGAAG
Source organism: Perognathus longimembris pacificus (assembly GCF_023159225.1). Lineage (NCBI taxonomy): Eukaryota > Metazoa > Chordata > Mammalia > Rodentia > Heteromyidae > Perognathus > Perognathus longimembris. The sequence continues at coordinate 66,930,885 of NC_063188.1, read as the reverse complement.
AGTATCAGAGAGATCAAGAGAAAAGTATATTTCATAACCCTTCTGATCTGATTTCCTAGAAAGGTAGTAAACTGACAATTGAAGGACACCATCTGAAACAAAGCAACAAGACAAGACAGAACAATAAATAAAATGACATGAAATAAGAAGTTATACATGAAACAACAAGAAGTGAAACATAAAGGAAAACCACGGGCAACAAAATGATCAGAAATGAAAGGAGAAAAAAATAATTGTACAATGAACTCTGAAAGCAAGGTTCATGATGTAGTTGATCTGTTAATCAAGCTGATCATTGTTTGAAAGCTACCAACAATTTCATTATAAATTATAATTAACTTGGTGGTAGGTTTTGTTTCATTTTGATTTTTGGTGTAAGGGGAATGAAAGTAATATATTTTACATCTACGTTTTATTTACCACCGACTTTTGATTTGATAATGATTGATAAGTATCGAAGTTTCCAGGTGAATACAGAGTAGGAATTATGTCTAGTGTAAGCCTTATAATGTGGTAGTTTATTTCCTGGGTAGTAGTGTTTGTAATAAAGTTAGGAAAAACAAAAATTAAAGAGCTTCTAATCATAGCACATATAAATGATATAGTAAGTATTTACTGCAACAAAATAACAGATGTGTTGAAATGTAGACAATGTGTTTCATAAAAAGGAGAAAAAAGAAAATGAAATTCTAAATAGCCAAAAATAATTTTCCTGAAGTTTTGTTTTGCTTTAGTTAGGGATTGCTTGCAATTAACATTTGTTAATGTTATATATGTTTAAAGTGAACTTTTTTCCTGGTAATAGTGCTGTGTGTATACTTATTTTGGTGAGATGCAGTAGTAGTTATGATATGAATGAGACAATTTTTAAAAGTCTGTGCTATTTAAGAAGTGTGATAATTAAAGTGTGAAATTTTCTTGGATGTTATAAATGAAATCCATTAATGGAGATAAATGTATTTCAGAATGCATTGTGGAACATATCAGTCAATGAATGTAAAAGCAAGTACTGTCCTTTGTAGCCCAATAAATATATACATTAAAAATATTTAATAAGAACTATTACCTTGAGTTAAAAATATTTTATTTTGTTCTTAAAGTAGAAAAGTTCTGGTGACTGAGGCAAGTGGTAAAGTGATGTCTGTATCACTTGAGAAAGGAGGAAAACAAGTGCTATGAAATAGAAGCAAAAGATTTTTAGAAGACAAATCGTGTGTGTGTGTGTGTGTGTGTATGTGTGTGTGTGTGTTGATAATGAGACTTGAACTCAGGGTCTTGCACTGCCCCTTGCCTTTTTTCACTCTAGGCTAGTGCTCTACCACTTGAGCCACACTTTTACTTTCAGCTTTTGCTGGTTAATTGGACATAAAAGTCTATTAGATTTGTGTGCCTGAGCAGGCTTCAAACCATGGTTCTCAAATCTCAGCCTCCCTTGTAGCTAGGATTACAGGCTTGAGCCACTCAATAGTAGTTTGTGTGCCAGTACTAGAGCTTGAACTTAGGGCCAGGGCACTCTCAACGTTTAGGCCCAAGGCTGGCTCTCTACCACTTGAATCACAGCTCTACTTCTGGGTTTGGGTGGTTAATTGGAGGTAAGAGCCTCACAGACTTTTCTGATTATGGTTGGTTTTGAACCATGATCTTCAGATCTCAGCCATTTGAGTAGCTACAATTATAGGTCTGAACCACCAGCTCTGTCTATTAACAACCAGTTTAAAGTTTTTATTCACACTCCTCATTTGATTGCACAAGACTTCTAACTCCCTTACAACTTCCCTGGATATCTTCCCAGTATTCAATTAGGATAAGAGGAAGAAGGAATCTGTATATAATAGTTCCACTATAATTCCTATATAGTGTCTGCCACATTTTTCCCATGCTTCCTGTTGGAACAGCAGAACCACTACATGGAGCCTCACACTTGACCCTTGAATATGATACCAATTATAGTAAGTTGGATCCTTGTCAATGATGCTATCTCCTACTGCTTACAAACCACAATGCCTGTGGAGTTTGAGCAGTGTGGCTTCATATAGAACCTGAGATAAAACCCTTTCCACAATGGTGTACCAGGCTTTGGTATCTGGGTTCTAGAGAACCATTGCTAGTTCCTAGATTCTCAACAAAATGACTCCACTCATGAAAAACACAGAGGCTCAGACTTTTCCAAGGAGTAGAGTTGAAAATGAACATACTTTTCTCCCTTGAATCTGTCCCTATTTTCTCCCTTTTTACCTCAGTTACAAAACAAATTTCTCTCTTTCCTTCAAGCATAAAGCGGGGCATCTGTGGCTTAAGCTTGTAATCCTAGTTTACTCAGGAGGCCGAGATCTTAGCATCTAAGTTTAAAGCCAGCCTGGGCAGGAAAGTCCATGAAACCCTGAAACCCTCATCCCCAGTTAACTACCAAAAAAGCTGAAGTACAGCTTTGGCTTAAGTGATAGTGAGGTAACCTTGAGCAACAAAAGCTCAGGAACATCACTTAAGCCTTAAATTCAATTTCCAGGACAGGCATACATGCACATGTGCATGCAAAAACACACACACGTGTGCCATAGAAGAAGACCACAAACTGGGTAATTAAAAAGAATAGAAATTTATTTCTCATGGTTCTGGAGAGTTGGAAGTCTAAGATTGAAGACTGGTTCTCAGTGAGGCCCTTGACCTCTTGCTGTGTCATTCAATGGCCAAGGACAAAAGATCAAGAAAGTACAACTCAGAGAAGGAAAGGGGAACTGAACTCATCACTGTGTCAGGAATCGACTTCAAGGATAGCTAGCACACTCCCACCATAGTGGAATTAATCCTTTCCTGGGGGAAGAGACGTGGTGAACTGACCACCTCGACACTGTTGGATTAAGGATTAAGTTTGTAATGCATGGACTGTGGGAGAGAGTTCTGCCACTACCTAACAAGTATACCTTTAGCTTCAGTTTCCAATAAGCTTTTCCTGTTCTCACTTTCCTATAATCTTTCAGCAGGTGCCTCCACAAAAATCCAAATTTCTATGACATTTAAGATACTTAAACTTCTCAGGTTTCAGCCTTTCCACCATGATTGGTTTTAAAATTATGCCCAAATTTTAAGTATTTTTTAAGGAAACACTACTTTTTCGACCTAAATCTATATTAGCTATCTACTGCTACTGCAGTGTGACAAATTACTCTGAAACTTTGATGCTTACAACCACAAGTATGTATTAATTGGCAGTTTCCATAGGCCAGAAACTCTTGCACATATTAGCTGAGTGCCTCTGACTCAGACCTCTCATGAAATCACAGTAAATTGTTGGTCAGAAGTAAGAGCTCAGCTGAAGGATCAACTGGAGAAGATCTAAACTTTGTGAGCCTATCTATAGGGTAGTTCACCATGAGAGGGCTGTCTGCCCTGGCTGAGGCTTACAGTCTAGGGCATGCCTTTATACTCGTCTCAATTCTTCTACAGAAACTGCATCCTAGACAAGCCACTATAAAAGATATAACAATAGGGCTGGGAATATGGCCTAGAGGTAGAGTGCTTGCCTCGCATACATGAAGCCCTGGGTTTGATTCCTCAGCACCACATATATATATAAAGCCAGAAGTGGCACTGTGGCTCAAGTGGTAGAGTACAGCTTTGAGCAAGAAGAAGCCAGAGACAATGCTTAGGCTCTGAGTTCAAGCCCTAGGACTGGCAAAAAAAAAGACATAACAAAATGAATATTCATGTGCCATTTAACTTGTCTCTTTTTTCATTATCATATGTTAGCTATACAAGGAAGGAGGTTTCATTGTGCCATTTCCATGCATGCGTACAATGTATTCCATTCTCCTCCCCTAATTATGCTTCCTTAGCTTCTCCTCTTTTCTAATACAATTTCAACAGGTTTTAGTGCTATATTTTCATATACATCAACAATATGTTTTAGCCACATTCCTCTACTTTTACCCTTGTTAGCCCAACACCCTCTTTCTAGTAGCCCCCCCACCCCCTCAACAGAGCCAGTTCCTCTCTCCTCTCCCCCCAAATCCTATACTGATCCAACAGTATACAGTGAGGTTTTTATATGCTGTTTTCACATGTTGTTGCAATGTATCTCAAAATTATTCATTTTTTTCTTTTCCCCTTCCCTTTCTCCTAAGTAGTTCTTATGATCTATTTTCCATATATATATGTATATATATGTGCACACATATATAATGTACATATACACGTTTATGTCCATAAAATATGTATGTCTTTTAGGTTTAGCTTCCACATATGAGTGAAAACATTCAATATCTTGTTATTGATCTTGTCTCATCTCTCACAATAAGATGTCCTCTGATTCTATATACTTTCTTATGAATGACATGATATCCTTTTTCAGTATGGGTGTGTAATATTCAATGATATATATATATATACCATATCTTTTTTATCCATTCATGTGTTGTTGGACACCTCAGTTGATTCTGTCATTTACCTATTATGAACAGTCCTGTGATAAACATAAGTATTTTTTTAAATATTGATTTACCCTTCTTCAGATATATGATATATATGCCCAATAGTAGTATGGCAGGGCCATATGAGAATCCTATTGTTAGTTTTTTGAGGAATGTCACACTTATTTCCATAGTAGTTACACTAATTTACATTCTCACCAGCATTTAAAGCAGATTCCTTACATTAGGTTGCATATGGACTTATTTAAAGTAGGTTATAGCAAACATACTGAAGAAGATGCTGGGCTTCCTGGATCATGCCTGTGCTACTACCTACTCAGGAGGATGAGATCTGAGGATCACAGTTCAAAGCCAGCCCAGGCAGGAAAGTCCATGAGACCCTTATCTGCAATATGCCAGAAGTGGAGCTGTGGCTCAAGTGGTAGAGTGCTAGCCAGTCTTGAGCACAAAAGCTCAGCGATAGTACTTAGTCCCTGAGTTCAATCCCCAGGACCAGCACAAATAAATAAATACACAAACAAAGAGGAGGGAATCTTAACTGCTTTCCTAATTGCTTCCCTGTTTCAATTTCTGAGTCTGGCCCTAATTATATTAAAAAATAATATTATTTCCCTGTCTCCTCAGTTATCTCTCCTGTCACAGGAACAATACCCATACTGATGTCATCCTGAGCAAGAATCACTGGAAAATACTTATATACATCTTCTAATTACAGGAATGGAACACAGGTGTGAGGCAGCAGGAGCAATAACAGTAAAATAAGCAACAGAGCCACTCCCATGACAGTAGTTAGGAATGGGTATGGGGACCATCATCAGGAGCAGTCATCACAACTGAAGTGGCAGAAGAAAGCTGTAGGGGTGCTAGAGTAGGCTGTTAACCCTTCACACCTGACTAATAATAAGAGTTACACCTTATCCCGTTACTGGAGGTCTGTCAACTGCCCTGGGCTCCAGCCTAGAGACATAGAAACCTACACACAACAACAGATTTTTAGGCCTTGGTCCAAACCTGGAGCATGGAAACTGAGGTGCTGGGTAAACTGTCATCTACTGTCACTGCTTACAAAAACCCAGCCAAGGGCCTGGAATAACTGCAGAAGCTTTTTCTTATCTATGCACAATTTCTATCTGTCTAGAACAGAAATACCCTAATCATCAGACATCAGTGGATCAGGAAAGTCTGGGTAATAAAGTAAGCATAGAGTTACCAACCCTAGCCTCTAAAATGAAAACTGAAGTCCAGTTACCAGGATGATTGTTGTTGAATGGAGGCTTAGTCCCCTGGTTCCTTCATTTTCTTGGATTGCTCTCAATGCCTAGGCTTCTGCCCAGCCCTCAAAATGAACATTACTGCTGGCTTTAAAACAAAAAGCAAAACAAAAACCTGTCTTGATGTAAGCCTAAGCCTATACTGTCTGATATCTGAAATTCTCTAGTGTATATTTTTGGAACCCCTAAATTGATTGTAGTATAGAAATGTTGTAATAGATGAGCTTGATGATTATTTTTCCCATGTCCTCCTTTCTCCAAGCTTAATTTTCTTGAGGTTCCAGGTGACTTCAAATTTTTCATTTTTTTCCTCAGTCAATTAACAAAGAAGGCAAAAGACACCTCTGGGGATGACACAGATGTCTTCTTGTTCTCTGGAAAGTATAGAAAAAGGCCAGGCGTTATGAAAACTTGAGTTAAAGTTTATTTGAAAGTAAGAGAAGCCATAAAAGAAAGTGTCTTAAACTCTCCATCTGGACAGGAGACTAAAGAGGAATCAAATGAAATCTGGAACAACAGTTTCTATAGTATAAGGTTCCTCCCATTTCTCCTCCCCTTGTATTTGCATTGATTACTTGATGGCTCATGCATGCAGTACCCTGGCTCTTTTCATTTGTTGAGTGGGCACCCAGGGCTTTATGGGAGGAAGAAGATATTGAGTATCAAGAAGCATTTTTTCACTGTTCATACCTACATTTCAAGTTTGGAAATGCAAATCTACAAGCAGCTATACAAAAGTATTCATGAAAAATGCATCATCTGAAAATTATGAAAACATCCTTGCTACAGATACAGAACTGACTACCATTTTTCCATTTTTGTTACTTCTGTGTAGTGAGAATTTTTGTTTTGTTTTCTGTTCTTTCTTCCTTTTTTTTGTGCCAGTCCTGAGGCTTGATCTCAGGGATGAGTGCTGTCCCGGAGCTTCTTTTGTTCAAGGCTAGCACTCTACTACCTGAACCACAGCTTCACTTCTGGATTTTTGGTAGTTTGTAAGAAATAAGAGTCTCATAGACATTCCTGCATAGGCTGGCTTTGAATGGCACATGATCCTGATATCTCAGCCTTCTGTGTAGCTAGGATTATAGGCATGCTTCTCTAGCACCAAGCTTGGAATTAGGTTTTTTAAAGAGGAAATTAAGTTTAAAATGAGCTCATTAAGGTGGCACCTAATTTAATCTAATGTATTATATTAAAAGAGAAAATTTTGTCACCAGAATGTATGGAAGAAAAACAAGGTGAAGAAACAGGGTGACGATGACCATCTATAAGCCAAGAAACTGGGAACAGCCTTTATTCACAGTCCTTAGATGAAACTAACCCTGATGACACCTTGGACTTCTGGATTCCACAAGTGTGTACAGTAAATTAACATTTTTAATCCACCTAGTCTCTGGTACTTTGTTAAAACCACCCTAACAAACTAATATACATATCTATCTATCATCTATCTGACTGACTATCTATCTATCTATCTATCTATCTATCTATCTATCTATCTATCTATCTTTGAATCCAGTTGACAGCCTGAACAGTTAGAGAAAAATATGACAACGATGAAATCACTGTCTACCAGCAAAGTAAAATAAAATACAAGCAGTAAAGAAAAGCATACTTCTTGTCAGAAAATTCTGCTGAATTAGTCTGCTCTAGCCCAGGCTGCCATGGTTCTAGTTCATTGTCTTCATAGCTACATTTATATTTTTAAGAAATTGATGCTCTCTAGCTGGTTGGCTAAAGCAAATCTTCCCTGATTCTTAAGAATTGCCTAATTCCCACCAAGATCTCAGCAGGACAAGGTAAGTTAATTGAGTTCTCCAAAGAATCTAAGCCTTTTTTTTTCTTCAAAAAAAGGGGATAATGGACTGATTGAAATGACAGAGGCTTAGGGAAAAAAAAAAAAACAGCTAACTCCTTAAAAAATCTGTAACATCAGTAAAAAAGAAAGCTAGAGGCACTTGGATTTCTAAGGACTCTCCAAGGCCAGGACCTTTGCTTTTCAGGCGAGGAAACCGAGGTGCAGAAAACGGAAGTGATAGACCAAATTAATGGCAGAATTGTGATTAAAATGATAGCACAGGAACCAGGCACTAGTGGCTCATGTCTGTAATTCCAACTAATCAGGAGGCTGAGGATCTCGGTTTGAAGTCCATGAGACACATCTCCAATTAACCACCCCCGAAGAGGCTACAAGTGGAAGTGTGGCTCAAATGGTAGAGAGCCAGCCTTGAGTGAAAAAAGGAAAGAAGAGTGCACAGGTCTTGAGTTTTCAAGTCTCAGTACTGGCATGAAAACACAAAAATGGTAGCACAGGACTCCCAGCCTAGTCAGTTCTTGCTTCACTAGTTTACAAGAGTTTCCCTATCTGAACTCAACTCTTGCTTTGCTGTCTAGGCATGCACTCTTCCATATGAGTCATACTGCCAGCCCTTCCACCTTTTCTTTATGTAGACAAAATAAAAGTAAATAAAAGTAAACAAGTGTGGCATCTACATCTGTAATCCTAGCTACTCAGAAGTCTGAGATCTGAGGATAGTGGTTCAAAACCAGCCTGAGTAGGAAAGTTCATGAGATTCTCATCTCTAGTTAAGCACACAAAACCCCAAAGTGGTGGTGTAGTACAAGTTATAGAGTGCCAACCTTGAATGAAAAAGCTAATAAGTAGTGTATAGGTCTTGAGTTCAAGGTCTGGTACACACACACACACACACACACACTCACACACACAAAGGTAGTGTATGTTAAGTGATTGCAATTTGTTGATCTCTGTATCAAAATAAATTTGCTATAAAAGTAGGTGAATGAGTTTTTAAAACAGAAATATTAAATTTACAAATGTTGCAAAATTTAAAACATTTCTTCTAGCTAGAGAGTGATACCAGAATTTTGACTTATAAAATCTGTTTGCAGTACTTATGTGTCAATTGCCTATGCTTCAGCTAGGTAATTAACCATGTGCAAGAGCATCTTTCTTTATCAGGGACAATCACTGTTTAAGTGAGCATCTGAAACAGATTTCTTTTCCTATACCGCTGGCAAAATATGGAAATTACATATGAAGCAATAAGGTTTTAGAAGGCAGAAAGATGAAGGCATACAGGCTAAGATTCTTGAGATTTGCAGAACAATGTAGTTGTGGATTCTGTTGGTTTCTCTAGTCATGTGTCCCAACCTGAATACTGGAGAAGCTAAAAACTCAGAAACACTAATGTATGTAGACCAAAAATAAGCCAAGAAAAACCTACTCTCTCAAGCATGGTAGTTCATACTTGTAATCCCAACCTCTCAGGAGGAAGAGATGAAGATCACAGTTCAAGGACAACACAGGCAAAGTATTAGTGAGATCCCTTTCTCAACGAAAAAGTTGAGCATGGTGGCATGCCCCTTGTATACCAGGTGCACAGGAGGCCTTAAATAAGATGGTCATGGTCGAAGCTGGCTAGGCCATAAAATGGGAGACCATACCTGAAAAATAGCTAATGCAAGGGCAAGAGGTATTGGTCAAGTGGTAGAATGTCTACTGTAAGTTGTAGAGCAACTACCCTGAACTCAAACTCCAGTAGCACACATATACACAAGACAAATAAAAAGAACCCTAGTGTATAGCCAAAGAAACAGGAGGTAATGGGGAACTTAGCTAATAACTGTTCTACAAACAAAAATAAGCCTCCAACTAGCCCTGCAAAGAAAGGCCTACTAGATAGTTTGTACTTCAAGCATTGCCAAATTGTAACATGGATCTCAAATATCCCCCATGGGGAGAGCAGTGTAAGAGAAAGCTGAGTCAGGTTCCAGGATTGTCATTACTGTGTGTCAGTAACAAGGCCCATCCGTCATGGTGTCAATGAAGTTTACAGGGAGAACAGGAGAATGGAGACGTCTATTAACACTGGTAGTAACAATCCTTCCTATCCTTTCTCTGATCAGAGTAATCCTATGGAGTATCAGGACGTGTATTAGTAAAATTTTACTAGTAACAAATCACATCCCCTTCTTAGCCAGAGTGGCATTATTGAATGCCTATTGAGGAGTTAGAACTACCACCTATGCCCAGCATTATCAAGAAACCTCTCTCTTGAGATTTATGGGGAAGAATGATAAAAGTGGTTATTATTGGTCAATCACATTGCATTTGTGAAATGACATGATGGTTTGTAATCTCCTTCTAAAATTAAAGACAATAAAATATAATTTAAAGAAAGAAACTGTCTCTTCCCAGCTGTCAGGGCAAATATATAACCTGGACTTATGCCAGTAATGATATAGCTTTAGCAACCCAGTTCATTTGCTACAGCAATGTCAATGGAGATCTGTTAAAATACAAGTTTAAAAACAAAACAAAACAACAAAATCACATAATTCCCTGAATATTTAGGCTTCAGTAGGAAAGCAGCTATCATAGTAACTACGTTATTTAGATCTGGTATAAAAATGTACTATCAGCTGGATTGTGTAATCAAAAGACATTTGTTTCACTGTTCTGTATGTTAGTTCAAAATCCCTGGGTGCCAGTGGGTTACACCTGTAATCCAAGCTACTCAGGAGACTGATATCTGAGTATTGATTGTACTTCAAAGTCAACGAAGGCAGAAAAGTCTATGAGACTCATCTCCAATTAACCCACAAAAAGCTGGAAGGGGAGCTGGAGCTGGAGCTCAAATGGTAGAACACTATCCTTGAGAGAAAAAGCAAAGGGACAATGCCCAAGTGCAAGTTCAAGCCCCAGTACTGATACACACACACACACACACACACACACACACACACACACACACACACACACACTTCAAAATCAAGGGGTGAGGATTTGGGTTAATTCCTTCTTAGAGGTGAATAAAATATTCTGATCCTTGTCTCTCTTTTTTATAGTGGCCTGGTGATTTGAAGATCTTTATATTCCTTGGTTTGTAGAATCATTAGCCAAATCTCTTATGGTAGCATGATTTTCCATATGTGGGGGTTTGTCTCTAAAATACTCTCTATAAGTTAACCAGTCATTCTGGATACGCAGTCTGTTTTTCTCCCCTGACTTCATTTTAGTTAATTACATTTGCAATGGCCTTATTCTAAATAAAGCATTACTAAGGTATTAGGGTTAGAACTTCAACATAAGAATTTCAAAGGGTCCACAATCTAGCCCAAAAGACTAGCAAAATATTTCCCCTGAAAAAAATCAATCAGTGCCAAAAAGTGAGGTGACACATGCTAGAATTACCTAAACATGTATTTTACAGCAGCTATCATAAAAATATTTCAATCCAGGTGCTGGTAGCTTGAATCTGTAATCCTAGCTACTCAGGAGGCTGAGATCTGAGATCACTCCTGTTCCAAGCCAGCCCAGTTAGGAAAGTTCATGAGATCCTTATCTCCAATAAACTAGCAAAAAGCCAGAAGTGGAGCTATAGCTCCAGTGGTACAGCATTAGCCTTTAGCGAAAGAAACCTATGCTCAGGCCCATGATCAGCACCAAGAAAAAGCTTTAATAAGCAATTACAACACACATGGAACAAAAGGAAATTTAGGAAGTATCAGTAGGAAAACTGTCTCAGCAAAGATATACAAAGCACAAAGAGTAAACAAAAAATTAGAACAGAAAAATACAACATTAAACCTCAAAAATGATAGGTTCATTAGCAAGATGAAACAGGCAGAGGAACAAATTAGACATCTTAAAGATAGAAATCACCTAATCAGAGAAAAAAAAAAGACAAAGTAGTTTCAAATTGAAAACTGACAGCGCTTCAGGACCTAAGGGGCTATAAAAACAATCTTCATGCCATGACAGTCCTAGAAGGACAGGAAAGAGTAGGGATGAAAAAAAGTAATTGAAAAATAATTTCTAACTACATCAAAAAATAACCAAAAGCCACAAATCTCCAGATTCAAGTAGTTGAGCAAACTTCAACAGAATAAACTCCAAAAAGTTTATCCCAAGACACATTATAATCGATGATCTGGAAAAGAAAAGAGGGGCCACAGTAAACATCTTGAAAACTCCAAAGAGAAGCAACTTACCCACAAGGGAAAAATTGGAAAAATTGGAATGATAGAATGCTTGTCAGAAGCTAACAACAGTCTAGAAAGAAGTGGCATGAAATTGCTCACGTTTCAAAAGGAAAGAAGTGTCAGATTAGAATCCCAGGATATGGGATCCCACTTCAAGAATGAAGAGATAATCAAGACAACCCCACATTAAAAAATTGAACTTATCAGCAGTTCTAACCTAAAAATGATTGAAATATTACCCAAAAAATTACAAAGGAAAAAATGTTGGGAGAAACACACAGTAAAGAAAACATAGATAAGGGGCTGGGAGTATGGCCTAGTGGCAAAAGTGCTTGCCTCGTATACATGAGGCTCTGGGTTCAATTCCTCAGCACCACATATACAGAAAATGGCCAGAAGTGGCGCTGTGGCTCAAGTGGCAGAGTGCTAGCCTTGAGCAAAAGGAAGCCAGGGACAGTGCTCAGGCCCTGAGTCCAAGGCCCAGGACTGGCCAAAAAAACAAACAAAAAAACAAACAAACAAAAAACAAACAAACAAAAAAAGAAAACATAGATAAGTACAACAGACTTTTCTTTATTATCCTAAGTTTGTATGTTTAGTGGCTAAAGAAAAAATGTTATTTATTATTATTTAAGCATGTATAGAAAAAAGATTAAGATCTCTATATTATAAGCCAAGTATATAAACCAATGTACAAATGGAAAAATGTTTTTATACTTCAAACTATTAAAGAGTTTATCATAGACTTTGAAAACCTGGCACTGGTGACTCACACCTAGAATCCTAGCTACTCAAGAGGCTGAGATCTGAGGATCATGGTTCAAAAGCAAAGGCTTTAATTAATTACCAATTAATTACTAATTAATTACCAATTACAAAAAACCAGAAGTGGAGTGTGGATCAAGTGGTAGAGCTCTAAACTTGAGGGGAAAAGTCAAGCAAAAGCTTGAGGCTGTTACAAAAATACTTTGATAAATTGTGTACATATACTGAAACCCTAAAAAACTATTCAGAGATACACTCCAAAGTCAAAGTGAATTTTTCTAAATTTAGAAAGAAAAATTTAATCGGCTGGTATGTCATGGTTAAGCCTCAACTTTACTTTCCTGAGAGATACAGCAGATATAAAACACAAAGTGCTTTCCATACTTTTTACATTCTTTTCTTCCATTTAAGATAACCTCAAGTAAAACAATTTTTAAATACCAAGAAAAAATGGAACAATGAAATCAATAAAGCCTTCTCCTCTGTTTACATTTCATACCTTAGTTTCTTTGGAATATTCATCTGGAAGTTTCCAGTTGAATTCTTACAATGAGGACTGAATATAATTGTGAAACACATTTCATTCTCAAACTGCCACATGTAGGTTTCAAGGACAAAATACATCACACCAAGTTAGAAACATATTTTTTTTCTCTTGAAATAACATTTATGAATTTGGTCCCTAATCAAAAAAATTGCTGTTATCATGAGTTTGCTTACATATGTACATATACACAGTTTTACTTGACAAGCCAATGATGTTGGTGTTTGCCCACCAACATCTCAGGGTCAATGGATTTTACATCCCAGGTCTGCTGAAAATCTTATTTATTTTTGCCCGTTGTGGGATTTGAACTCAGGGCATAGGTGCTGTCACTGAGCTTTTTCACTCAAGGCTAGCACCCTACCACTTTGCGTCACAGAACCATTTCCAGTTTTCTGGTGGTTAATGGGACATAAGAATCTCCCCAACTTCCTCCCCGCCCAGCTACCTTTGAACCTTGATCCTTAGATCTCAGGAAGACCAATTAACTTTTATATTTTTACAGTACAAGTCCATCTCACCAGTGTTCCAATGTTGGAGTTAGTCTATTCATCAATTCAACTGAATGTAGTTCTCTTTGATAATCAGGAAGCAACAGTTTATTACAGAAAAAACTGAAATGCTTTCAGATCTTCAAAAGCAAACTGGGACAAAATACTCTGTTGTTCACAATGGTCTATGTTGACAGAAAAAGTGAAGGTTTCTAGTAGATGATGGCAGAGTCCATGGAAGTTGATGCTTGGTGGTAACTGCTGCAGTATACACCTTGAGCACCAACAATTTTTTTCAATCTTAGCCAAAATCCCAAGTCTAAAACGGGAATGCTGTAAGCACCATCAACATAAGCGGTCTGTAAAATTGTCCCCAAGTCAGTTTATTTGATTCACCTTAAAAAAAAAAGTCTTTAATCCAGGCATGGCAGTTCACACCTGCAATCCAAGCATTTGGGAGACTAAGACAGAATGACTGCTATAAATTCTAAGACAGTGTGGGTTACAGAGAAACTCTGTCTCAAAACATGCCCTCCACCCCCCAAAATGTCTTAATGGTCAAGTAAGAAGCCTGTTAAAACAACATAAACAGGAAAACCACATTTTGAACGTAAGTAGTTTGTCAGTAGATTAACTTCAACTAAAAGCAACAAAGGGTAAACTGATGTTCTTTAAATCTGAACTTTGACATAGTCATTCATTTAGAGTTAAACTGCACAACAAGTTTCTTCATTTACTCTCAAAGTTGTGGCAATGCCCAGAATATATCACCTCAGCACTTGTCAAAGTACCAGAGCTCACTGTTTTTCTTCTTCTGCACCCCTTTTCCACTGGCACCATCTTTGAGGTTGCAAAATCGACACAGCAGGCAAGAGAGCTTGTTGTTTGCCTCAGCGGCCGGCTCTGGGCCTTCCCGGTGTTTGGGGCGGATCTCTTCGATCTCCCAGCTAAATGGAGGAGAGGTTTCGCACATCTGGCGGACTACCCGGACCATGTTGCGTAGCTGTCAGTCAGTACGGAAGTTAGGGTGTCTAAGGGTTTTTTGGCATAGGGGGCAGGAGAACTTCCGTGAATGCCTGTCCTCCCCCCTCGTGAGAGTCTTTCATGGTCTTCCACAGGGCGGTTGCACACGCTCAGCAGAAGCTGTGCCCACAGCCAATGGACACTGGGTCATTGAGGTAATCGAGGCAGATGCTACATGTGGCTTCCTTCTTAAGCATCTGCAAAGAGTCCGGAGCAGAGTTGGAGGCGGCCATTTTGCAGCTTGGCCTGAAGTAGTGTGGGCTTGAGCGCGGGCAGAGGAGAGGGAGCACCAGCAGACTGGCTTCGGAGCCACACAATCGCACCGTGGCACACACACGGCTCAAGCTGGCCACTCCAATTCAGGCCTCAAGGGGCCTCCAGCTCCTCTCAGGCTGTGCTCACCCATGAGCGCGGAAATCCAGTTCAGACTCACAGCGGCTCTTGGGGCCGTGAAAGCCGGAACCAGGTTGAGCTCCCGCCGGTGTGCAGACTGGAACCAGGCTCAACTCTCGCGGGCAAGCAGACCAGAACCTGGCTCAACTCTCGCGGGCATGCACACTGAAACCTGGCTAGGCCCTGCCCTTGAGGGTGGCAGGCGGAAGTAGGCCCCACCCTCACGGGCATGAAAGTCAGAAAATGAGCTAGGCCAAGACCTTGAAAGAGATAGGCTGGGAACCCGGCTTGGCCCCGCCAGGTGTGCAGGCTGGAACCACACTAGGCCTGGCCCTCACGGGTGATAGGCAGGAATCTGGCACTGCCCTTGCAGGTAGTTGGCCAAAAGCAAACCTTGCCCTCATGGGCTTGCAAGCCGGAGCTAGGCTCTGGGCTGCAGAATGCACTAGGTGGAACGGGCTAGGCCCAGACCTTGT
Organism: Perognathus longimembris pacificus; assembly: GCF_023159225.1. Lineage (NCBI taxonomy): Eukaryota > Metazoa > Chordata > Mammalia > Rodentia > Heteromyidae > Perognathus > Perognathus longimembris. The sequence continues at coordinate 66,915,489 of NC_063188.1, read as the reverse complement.
GAGCTGTAGGCCAGAACCAGGCTAAGGCCAGCCCTCATGGGTGTGCAAGCTGGAAAATAAGCTAGGCCCAAACCTCGCAAGAGGTAGGCTATAACCAGGCTTGGATCCACCAGGTGTGCAGACTAGAACAAGGCTTGGCCTGGCCCTCACAGGTGATTGGTGGGACTCCGGCCCTGACCTTGCAGATGGTACGCCAGAAGCAAGCCCTGCCCTCGTGGGCGTGCAGGCCGTAACCAGTATGCACAGACTACAGACCCAGACCTTGTGAGCAGTAGGCCGGAACCAGCCCCCTGGTCCCGGTACAACTATCTGCACTATTGGTTTGCTTGTAGCACTGCCTACTCAAAGTGCTTTTTTAGTTTTTGTCAGTCGTGGGACTTAAACTCAGGGCCTGTGCACTGTCCCTGAGCTCATTTTGTGCAAGGCTATATGGCTCTGCCACTTTGAGCCACAGCACCACTTCCAGCTTTTTTTGGTGACTAATTGGAGATCAAAGTGTTAGGGACTTCCCTGCCCAGGCAGGCTTCAACCGTGATCCTCAGATCTCAGCCTCCTGAGTAGCTAGGATTACAAGCGTGAGCCACAGGCTCCTGGCTCAAAGTGAATTTTTAAGTAACGTGCAGGAAGACAGGACAAAGAAAATGGAAAAAATGAAACAAAAAACTAAATCTTAAAGGACAGAGTTAGCTTTGACATTGTCAATAATTATGTTAAATATGAATTAGCTAAATATACTAATTAAAACAGACTGGAAGAAGGGTGTAAGAGAACAGGGAACTCCAGTAGATAAGAGATTTTAAAAGTGGCATACATTATATGTGGCTGATAAGTGCTCCATTGTAGCCTATTTTGTTTCCATAGGGCCTTGGGCTCTTGTTCAAATGCTTTTTCCTGCCCAAGCTCTGCTTCCTCCCATAATGCCCTGTGTGCCTGCCCAACCATAAAGAATCTTATACTAATCTTTCCTTCCAATCTACCAAGATCATCTCAGGTTGACTCATGTGAAAGCCATCAAGCAATCAGTGCAAGGCCCAAGGGAGATGTGGAAGGAGTCCTGTACTACAAAACTTACCTCTAAGAGTACTCCATTTGTCTTTTCTTTAGACTTCTTTCCTGATGGAGCTTATCCTACTTTCATTTTCAAATAAACTTATTAAACACTTCCCTGCTTTGAATTCTTTAATGGGTAGTGTCCAGGAAAATAGAGGAGAAAGAACAAGCCAGACTAGATTACAAATAGGCCCGGACTGTTTATTGAGGCACAGCGAGGGGCAGCAACTTTCCTGCAGGACTGGAGGTTGTATGAAGGAGTGAGGCAGAGGCTAAGCTTATATTGGGTCAGGCGTGACTTAAGGGAGCAGGTGGCTTATCGGGAACAGAAGGAAGTTTTTCCCAAAATTGGGGGAGGTGGGGACCTGTGGTTCGGCCTGGAATGTCTTACCAAGCTGTCAAAACCAAGGGAGGTAAGGACTTATGGTCAATCAAGCCCAGCGTGGAATGCTTTACTCAAGGGCAAGTATTTCCTCATGCACCTGGGTTTATGAGGCAAAGGTGAGTCCCTTCAGGTAGAGAAAATTAACCTGCCCTTAGGATATTTATTTATTTATTGTACTGGTCCTGGGGCTTGAATTCAGAGCCTAGGTGCTGTCCCTGAGATTTTTTCTCAAGGCTAGTCTACAACCTGAACCACAGCTCCACTTCTGGCTTTTTGGTAGTTAATTGGAGATAAAAATGCCACTGACTCTCCTACCTGGGCTGCCTTCAAACTGTGATCCTCAGATCTCAGCCTTTGAGTAGCTTTGATTATAGGCATGAGCCACTGGCGCCTGGCATAGTAGAGGGAATTTTAGAGCCATGACAAACTTTGTTGCCTACCATAGTCTTATTTCAGATGTGATGATCTTGGTAGATTGGAAGGAAAGATTAGCATAAGATTCCATCCAAGCACTAAACAAAGCAGGAGCAGAACTGAGAGTAGAACAGTTTTGTATAAGACTCATTGGCAATTGCCAGGTCACAAAAACATCAATTTGAATAATTATTCATGCATGAGTACCCTCTTAAGAGCTAAGGAAAATAGATAAGAGAACACAGGATGTAACAGAATAATACTTAATAATGCATCTGGATGTAACATAATAACAAGACATAATGAAGAAGACAGGAAGAAGAATTTTACAATATTTAACCCAACCCTCTTCCTTCCCAGCAAGTACATTCCAGAGACAGACACCAAACCACTGGAAGAAAGTGAATGAAATAAGAATGGGACTTTTAGTTGAACTGAAATAGGTATGCTGAATCTAACCAGCGCCATCTTAACCATGTGATTGATGATAGGATATTGGGATTAACTGGTGCCATCTTGTCTTCAGGGTGGAGGCAGGCAAGACCCACCTCCTAGATAATGGGAGTGCCTGAATTCCTAGAGACAGGAGGGGGGACTTTGCCAGTAGGTTATTGGACCTGCCAGTCTTGGGTTGTGAACTCTGAAGCTCCCTGTGACCCTGCTCCCTCATCTGACCCTATTTAGTCTCAGACCAACTCAGGCTTGTGTACACCATGCCTCCTGTCCTGTGTCATGTCTCCATGTCCCCTGTGGCTGCCCATCCTAGTTCAGCTCTCCATTGGAGCTGATCTGGTTTGTTGGTATTGTTTTTCTGCTTTTTCTTTGCTCTCCTGTTTTCATGGCTCAGTTTTATGAAAGTGTTGAGTATATTTGCAGGGCTGTAGGGCTTTGAACTAAGAGTCTGCTTGCGGGCTGGGGATATAGCCTAGCGGCAAGAGTGCCTGCCTCGGATACACGAGGCCCTAGGTTCGATTCCCCAGCACCACATATACAGAAAACGGCCAGAAGCGGCGCTGTGGCTCAAGTGGCAGAGTGCTAGCCTTGAGCGGGAAGAAGCCAGGGACAGTGCTCAGGCCCTGAGTCCAAGGCCCAGGACTGGCAAAAAAAAAAAAAAAAAAAGAGTCTGCTTGCATTCTCCAGCTTTTCAATAAAGATACTCAATTCAACCTCTCAGAATGTGGCTTTTCAGTTTTCTCATTGTATAACAGAATCTGAACATCCAGTTCATCATAGCAAAATTCAGCACTAGGGAGACCTCTGTACTCTGCATCACCACAGGACCAACTAGAGTGCCCTTTACCCTCACACAAACCACATCACCAGGCAGGCCTCAGTAGCTGGAGACTTCAGATTGCTTTACTGTTGTGCCAACCTCAGTGCCTGTGGATTCCAGCCCATTACTATGCCAGCAACAGCAGTCCTCTGTTTAGGGTTCCCATTAGTGATGCAGTGGCCACATCAGTCCTGGGCACAGAGACCACATAAGATCATCTATCCAGAACCTCTGGACAGGTTTGTAGTTACTAGAAAAAAATCAGTATACATAGATTGGAATGAATATGTGCCTCTTCCAATGTACAAACATTAATTAATGAACAGCCACGAGGATCAGAAATAATCAGTGAGCCAGGTGCCATTGGCTCAAGCCAGTAATCTTAGCTACTCAAGGTGGCTGACACCTGAGGACCATGGTTTCAAGCCAGCCCAAGCAGGGAAGTGTGAGACTTGTTAAGTTCAGAAGTGGCTTAAGTGATTGAGTGCTAACTTGGAGCAAAAAAGCTAAGGGACATTGCTCAGGCCCTGAGTCAAGCTTCAGTTCTGTCATATACACACACAATTGAAAAATGGGATATGCATTCCTTAATAAAGGCCCAGAAATGCAACCAATTAAAGAAAGGCTGGACAAATGGGACTGCATCAAACTGCAGAACGTCTGCATGGCAAAGAACATAGCTTGAAAGATAACCAGAAAGCCTACAGATTGGGAGAAGATCTTTGCCAGCCATACAATGGACAAAGGCCGCACATCTAAAATATACGAAGAACTCAAAAAATTAAATTCATCTAAAACAAATCCTCAAAGAACCAACTGCCCCCTCAACAAATGGGCTAAAGACCTAAAAAGAGACTTCTCTGAAGAGGACATGAGAATGGCCAAGAGACACATGAACCAGTGCTCTTCGTCACTGGCCATAAAAGAAATGCAAATCAAAACAACACTGAGATTCCACCTCACCACATTAAGGATGTCCATTATCAGGAAAACTAATAATAACAAATGCTGGAGGGGATGTGGCCAAAAGGGAACCCTTCTACATTGTTGGTTTGAGTGTAAACTTGTTCAACCACTCTGGAAAGCAGTATGGAGGTTCCTCAGAAGGCGAATCATAGAGCTCCCCTACAACCCAGCAGCCTCTTGTAAAAGATTACAAGGAAGATCACACTAAAGCCACCAGCACAACAATGTTCATTGCAGCATAATTTGTCATTGCTAAAATATGGAACCAACCCAGATGCCCCTCAGTAGATGAGTGGATCAATAAAATGTGGTATATATCCACAATGTAATTCTATGCCTCTATCAGAAAGAATGACACTGCCCCATTTGTAAGGAAATGGGAGGACTTGGGAAAAAATCATACTAAGTGAAGTGAGCCAGACCCAAAGAAGCATGAGCTCTATGATTTACCTCACTGGTCATAATTAATACATGTCTAGGATAGTCCTTGCAGAAGATCATAATACCTCAAAAGCTATGTACATATGAACACATAAGATGATGCTAAGTGAAATGAACTCCAAGTTATGGAAATAAGTGGTTGTTATTTTCAACATGCCATGTGAAATTATGCCTTTCTTTTGTCTTTCTTCCCCATGGTTTTACTCCTGATGTCACTGTAACTGATTTTGGTACCCTGGGTATTGTATATATGTTTATTGCAACTAGGGAAGGGAAAGGGAGCATCAAAATGGAGAGACAAGGGGTAAAAGGCAAACCAATGCAACAGCAATACTTAGAAGACAATATGCTATAAAGCAACTGTAGAACTCAGGGAGGGGGGAGGGAGTTGGGAAAGGGGGAAGGTGGGAGAAAAATGAGGGAGGAGGTAACACGTTTGATAAGAAATGTACTCACGGCCTTACATATGAAACTAATCCCTCTATATCACTTTAACAAAAAATAAAATAATTTTTTAAATTATACAAAGAAAAATGGGATATGCAAAGAAAAATTACTCATTTTTTAGGAATAATAATATGTCATTTGCAGGAAAATAGTGACCTAGAAAAATTATGTTATGTGCAGTATGGCTCAGAGAGGAAAATGGTGGAAGTTAAATCTAAAATGTTAACATATTTATTGTGATAATTAGTACATACCTCTCTATATATACATATATATGCATATATACATATATGTATATGTGTGTATATATATATATATATATACATATACACACACACATAAGGAAAATATTTGAGGTTAGAGCGAACAATGAGAGTCAGGTAGAAGCAGCCTTAACTAGAGAAAGCTTGAGAGTGTCTGTGTGTCCTAGCTATGGTCTGAGGAGGAGAAAGTATCTTGCATGGACTGGTGGATATTTAAGGAATGAAGAAAGGTGCAGGCCAATGCTCTTAGAGAAAGACCAGTTGCTGATTGGTATGCCTGGGAGTCAGTTATGAGAGACTGGTACTTAGGTCCAGCTATGCCTAAGAGAATGAGGCCTGAGGCAAAAAACTTTGCGTGTTGCCATCAGTATAAGTATACCTATACTGAATGTCTTTTTGAATTGGGCTTTGGATGTTTTTGTATCTTCCTGACTGTAACTGGCTGTGGGATATGTCTCTGTGGAGGATCTCACCAACTCCCTCTAAGAAGGATGTGAGAAGAAATCATTCCACTACATCTAGTTCCTTGTCTACAGTAACCCTCCAAGTGGTTGTTCCTCCTGCTGACTGATTTCAATAAATGTCTTGGGGATAAAGCTTTGACTACCATGCCTGAGCTCGGAATCAGATAAAAGAATCACAAGCCCTGTGAATGGAACTTTTTTAAAATTTACATATCTTCCTGAAAGATCCAAGAGTGATAATTTAGTGGGTTTAAGACCAAGCCCATTCTGCTAGAATGTTTACTTTTTACAGCATCCAAGGATTCAAAGATGCTAGTATTCAAAACTCCAACTTTGGCGGAGGCTTTAATCACCTGAATTTTTCAGTGGGAACATTCTTCATGTTCAGTAAGTACTGGCAGTAGTTGAGTTAAGGTACAATTTCTCAATACTGGGCTGAGTAGTTCAATAGTCAAACATTCAGCCTGATCCTTAGTACCATTCAGGTAGAGAAGAATTGTCTGAGATCTCTTGTAGTTCCTATTGTACAGATCATTGCTATCTGAGGGTGGAGCTAGTCAAGGATCAACTGTCGACTTGATGGCTCCATTAACTCTGGAAGTTTATCTTCTTCTGTACTGTAAGCCACAGCTGCTTACAGGCTCATCTGTTTATATCCCAAAGAGTTCAGTAAATACTCAAAACTAAGGGTGTCTCCCAAAGGGGCAGAGAATAGGGGTAGAAAACAGCACACTGAATTCTACACCAGGGAGCTGAGGAAAAGTATCCTCTGCTTGACTATCTCAATGCTATCAGATCTTGCCTAAAGGTTAACCACACTGTGGGAAGCAGGAGGCTGGGATATCAAATGAACCCTGGGACCTGTGCTGTAAGTCCTCAGTCCTGCCCTGTGGCAAACTACATGCAGCCAGGATACAGGCCTCAAAGGCTGGGGAATCTGCCAAGTATGGGCTTGGAACTCTTTTATTCATGTTAACTAGAAACTTCTAATTTGTGTTATCTGAAAATCATGTACTGCAACAACAAAACTAGAGGTTAATGGTTCCATTATTATTGAATTTTACTGCAAAGTCTACATTGATGATTAGTCAGGAAGAAATGCTTTACATTTACATCAAGAACACATTTACTGGGCTGGGGATATAGCCTAGTGGCAAGAGCGCTTGCCTTGTATACATGAAGCCCTGGGTTTGATTCCCCATCACCACATATATAGAAAGTGGCCAAAAGTGGCGCTGTGGCTCAAGTGGCAGAGTGCTAGCCTTGAGCAAAAAGAAGCCAGGGACAGTGCTCAGGCCCTGAGTCCAAGGCCCAGGACTGGCCGAAAAAAAAAAAAAAGAACACATTTACTCTAATGAAATAAAACAGACACCGACAGAAGACCATGTACATGCTTTGAAAGTTGATTATATGTTTTACCTCTTCCTACTTTGCTGTTTTGGACCATACTCTTCCTATTAGGGAACTGACTTTACATACATGTTAATATGTTAATTCTGATTTATCTCATCACATTTTAAAACATTAAATGGAGGTTTTGTTGTGTTATTTTTTTTTACAATTTCTATAAACAAAAGACTGAAAACAATATTAGAGAAAAAGCTTGAAAAAAAAGGAAATAAAAGCAAATGGCTATGGTCAAATAGTGAAAAAGTGGAGTAAAACATGGACCCTCTGTGGTTCATCTCAAAGAAATACTATTACTCAGAGAGGCAGCACTTCAGAACCAGGACTAAGTTTCCCTGTGTCCATAGGACAGGACCCTACAAGCACTTCTGCTCTCAACTGCAAAAGTTAAGTGAACATGCCTACAAAATATCTAAAAGCTAAATATCTAATGGTACTTTTTTTTGGATCGGTCATGGGGCTTGTACGCTGGGCCTGGGCACTGTCCCTGAGCTCTATAGCTCAAGGCTAGCGCTCTACCCATTGAGACACAGTGCCACTTCTGGCTTTCTGAGTAGTTTATTGGAGGATAAGAGTCTCACGGACTTTTCTGCTTGGGATGGCTTTGAGCCATGATCCTCATATCTCAACCTCCTGAGTAGCTAGGATTACAGGCATTAGCCACTGGCACCCAGCAGATGGAATCTTTTTTAATAAATGAAACAAAATGTGATGGTGTTGATAAAGAAAAGCACAGAAATAATCTCTTCTATGACTTTTATTAATAGTAAGTGATGATGTATCCTTATCTTACTTCCTAAATGATTTCTAGTATCATAAACTCCTATTTCAGGAAGACCCATTAACACAGTTTGATTTTAGCTGGAATCTTTTAGGATAACATAGATAGGTGTCTTAGAGAACTATTTGCTGGCTGTATGTTATTTAAAAAGCTGTTAGCTAGCTATAAGCTAATTGGAATTTTTTTTACAGCAAAACATTAATTCTGTCAATTTATTACCATTTTTTTACACAAATAAGTGTGTCTGAATTCTTTTTATCTGCAGTGCTTCTTTGGTGATGGGATTTACGACTTATCACTAAAGATAGGACCACTGACCCAATCAATAATCTCTCTTCTGCTTAAACTTTCAGTGAGTGCATATTAGACCCTCTTCCTTATCTCAATCACCTCTATTATTCATCTCCTACCCAGAGACTAAAGCAAGGTGTCCCCAGGATTTTCTAGGTGGCACCTAGATAAAGTTCCCCAAGTTATATGTAACTGTGATGATAGGAGAGCTAGAAGACAGGGAGATTATATTATTTGTATTGGCTATAAAAAGGGTCAGACTCAGAAGCTGGACAAGGGAATCGATTAACAAAGCAGTTAAGCTTCCCTGTATTTAAATGCTAAGTTACAAGAGCTGGAGACTTAAAATGGGCTAGCTATCAAAAACTGCCCTCTCAGCCAGGCACCGGTGGCTCACACCTGTAAACCGAGCTACTCACAAAGCAGAGATCTGAGGATCTCAGTTCAAAGCCATCTTAGGCAGAAAAGTTGTGAGACTCTTATGTCCATTTAAGCACAACAGCTGAAAATGGAGCTATGGCTCAGGTGGTAGGGCTCTAGCCTTGAGCATAAGAAAGAGCTCAGGAACAGCATCCAGGTCCTGAGTTCAAGCTCCAGGAGCAGCACACACATATATAAAAACAAAACCCACAAAACAAAACACTGCCTTTCCCTTTAAAATGGTAAAAATGTGACATGGTACAGACAGTAAAATGAAAAGCTTATTTGAGAAAAGGAAGCCCTAAAGCTCACCTATTGTTTGGGGTAGGTCCAGAGACTCTCCATATTTTAGTTTGGCTCAATCACAATTTTTAAACTTATTGGGTCCCCAACAAAGTAGCATTATTTCAGAAGTAAACCTCTCTTTGAGTATCTTCCTTCAAAGCACATGAGCTGCCTTTTCATTCTCACCCAGATATTTCCATGTATGTGGATCTGTTATTTCTCCTTCTGGAAAAAAAATAGCTTCCTGCCTGATATGCGAGCATTTCTTCTGCCTTATACATGGAACCTTGATGCCTCCTGGTGGGCAATGTGGTTATGGGGCTAGGATGCTGATGAATGTCTGGAGTCACTTAGCAGGAGGATCTGCAGATAATCAGTACTATTTCTATTCCCCCGGAGATGATGAAGTTGTAATAAATGAGGCACAACAGGCCAAGAGCGAAATGAGGTATAGAAAAGAAAGAATCCATTTGAACTTTCATACTATATTGGTCGTGCTGAGCTTTAACAGGAAAATCTCTGTAACAAACATATCCCATCATGAGCAGAAGTTGTAATAAGCAATTTAAAAGATGCTTTTACCTGGCACCTGTGACTCATGCCTGTAATCCTATGTTGGGGGCTAGGATCTAAAGATAACTGTCCAAAGCCATCCCTGGCAGAAAAATCAATGAGACTTTTATCTCTAATTTGCCAGCAAAAAGCCAGAAGTGAAAGTAGAGGTGTGGTTCACTAGCCTTGATTGAAAGTAAGCTAAAGGACAGGATTCAAGCCCTGAGTTTAAGCCCCAGTACAATTTTTTTTAAGGCTTTTACTGGGTCCTGTAAAATAAACAACAGTCCCCCAACTTTGCATCTGTGCCCTTTGATCTAAGCTATTCTCTGCTGCAATCAACTTCCCATCACCAAGAAAGACCAGATTAACCAATAAGCAATCTTGTGTGGAAGGCAAACTGCCCCTCAAACAAGCGATGTCTTTTTCTTATCATTTTAAAGCATACAGCCAAAGTTCAGAAGACCACCTTGTTTTTGTTCTGTTCCAGGAATAAACTAATTACTTCTCTTGAACTCCTCCAGGGACAAGGATTATGCTAATTAATGGTTAGCAATACCATATCTGCAACATGGGACTCTTTTAACTACATTATCATTCCTTACCCCCAATTCTCCCTATTTAATCTGAAGTCTCCTTTCTCTACCCATCATTATGTCTCTTTATTTGGCCTATGGTGACAAGTGGACAGACCTAATTCGGGACTCCTGGGGTCTACAGACCTGTTTTCAGAGGATACCATCTATGTGGATGGCAAATGAGTGGGTCAGGGCCAGATCTCACACTGAAGAGCCCCAGATCATATCATGAAATTGATTAGAAACGTCAATGGGAGCTGCCATTAACATACAAAGATGAAGAAGCAAGAAGGAAGAAGGAAATGAAGGAAGAAGGAAATGAAAGAAGAAGAGAAAGGAGAGGAGGAAGGGGGAGGAGGAGGAGGAGGAGGAGGAGGAGGAGGAGGAGGAGGAGGAGGAGGAGGAGGAGGAAAAAAGAAACAAAGAGATAAGAAGGAGGGAGGGAGGGAAGGAAGGAAAGAAGGAAAGGAAGGAGGGAGGGAGGGAAGGAGGGAGAGAGGGAGGGAGGGAGGGAGGGAGGGAGGGAGGGAGGGAGGGAAGGAGGAACGGAAAGGTTGACAGCACCTGGGCCCAAAGATGCAGAACGATAATTAAATAAAGCTATTCTCCTCTGTTCACTACTCATTTATTCTCCCTGGAACTTTGCCAATTTCAATGTAGGCAGTGAGAGTATTAATTGCGGAAGAGATTAGATTATAAACTGTCTTGAATTTGGGAGGCAAACTAAGGCTTTTAGGCAGCGAAGTAACATCACCATATAGTTATTTCTCTAGTATCATATTATGAAATTATAAAGAAAATACTATAAAATTACAGTGTAATATGGATTTTATAGTTAACTCCCTTATGTTCCACTTAAATTCTACAATTAGCATTTTTCTGGATTCATTTAATCACATATCCATCCTTCTCTATCCTTCTATCCATGAATCAATATACCTAAGAATTGATGCATTTTAAAAATAAGTTGCAGATGGATGTGATTAATATTTATATGTATATTATTGCAAGCATTAATACTGTTATTGAAGTAAGTTTTACATACAATTATGTATACACACTTTAAACGCACCATTCTCTGAATTTTGACATAGGCATCCATATTTGGCATACATAACCCAAATTGTATCAAAATATAGAACTATGTAGAAAAAAGTTAGTTTCTAAACTTCACTGTTATACTTCGACAGGCCTGCTTTGTCTAGTTCTTGAATAGAATTTACAATCTTGAATATTGGGATGGTTGCTACCATTTGTGGTATGAAGGAATCAATATCTACACAAATTATATGCCTAACGTTTAATACCTACTGTCCTTTGGGGAATGTGACATTTGGGCATGTCCTATGTGCACGGTGGCTATACAAGCACTCAATGAAAATCCTACATACTGAGTCTTTAATAAGTTTCCTGAAGCCTGGGACTGGTTGCTCCTGCCTGTAATCCTAGCTAGTTAGAAGACTAAGATCTGAAGATTGCAGTTAGAAGCCATCCTGGTGAGGGAAGTCCATGAGACTCTTATTGCAAATTAACTACCAAAAAGCTAGAAATAGAGCTGTGGCTCAAGTGGAAGAGTGCTAGCCTTGAGAAAAATAGCTGAGGGACGGTGCCCAGGCCCTGTATTTGACCCCAAATCTGGCACACACATACACACAGGTGTGTACTAGCAGAGGTATGTACTACTGGGTCTTAGTGCTAGGTCATATTGTGGGTGACTACTTTACTTCAGTCAAATTTTCCTAAAATGATTGTGCTGTTTTGTATTCGCACAAGCAATGCATGAGGATATTAGTTGCTCCATATTCTCACCAACATTTGGTGTCATCATTCATATTAATATTAGCCATTTTAGTGGATATGCAGCCACATTCACAGTATTGCTTTATTTATTTTTAAAAAACCAAATGTGATTGTTAAAAATAAAACAGTTTGGCAGGTGCCAGTGGCTCATGCCTCTAATCCTAGTGAGTCAAGAGGCTGAGATCTGAGGATCATGGTTTCAAGTCAGCCTCAGCAGGAAAGTCTCTGGGACTCTTATCTCCAATTTGGAAAATGCTCTAAGAGGCGATGCTTAGAGGGAATGCTAAGCAAGAGTGGGAAGCTCTGAGTTCAAACCCCAGTACTGGCACACATACACACAACAACAACAACAATAATAATAAAAAATAATAAATTCAGGGTTACAGATGTAGCTTAGTGGTAATGCAGTTGCCTAGCATTTGGGAAGCCCTGGGTTCAATTCCCAGCAAAGCAAACAATAAAAGAAAAAGAGCATTGTTTAAGTTACCCAAATATAATTTCTTCCATTTGCCACCAAAGCCTATCCTGCTACTTACACGAGGGCCATGGGAATAGTTGGGTGTTCCTTCTTCCCATCCTTTCTCTGAAGGAGATTCCTTGTCCCAACATCAAGATACTCCTGGAGATGTTTAAGGAATAGCTCTCATTCCATATAGCACCCAGGCCTGGACTTCCCTCCCCTATACTGCCTAATCCAGCCTTGCTCTCTCATGGGGGAAGACTTTTTGGGATAAGTACTCTAGCACCTACTAATTGTTGTAGTACTAGTTTCCAGTTGGCAAAGTACTTCTGCCATAACTACGATTTTAAAATGCAAGGAAAAATATAACATCACCCAAAGGCTAGTAGTCAGTTCTATATTCCTAGATAATGAGCTCTACCTTATAATGCTATACCCAGAAATGCTCTAGGACAATGGCTTTAATCTCTATTGTTGAACCTGAGAAGGAACACTCTGGTTCTAGACTAAGCCTTCTCACTCATCATAGCTGTCAATTTTTTTCTTTTCCTTTTCCCAAGAGCCCTTTTGTTTTCTTATCATTTTTGACTGTTTCTGTCCTCACATTATCTCCAATGCACTTGTCTAGTTCAAGACATTTTTGCCTTTTGCCAGAGCATTTGCAATAGCCTCTCACTTGACCTCTGCCTCAATCTTTCCTTCATGTACATCATCCATACTGCTAAGAGGAAAATCTTCTGAACTAAATTCCAAACTCTTTGTCTCACATGAGTTCTCTGTGTTTTTCTGACACTTGGCTTTTTATTTTTGCTGTTCCTTTAGCCTAGAAAGTCTTTTATTTTTTCTCCAGTTACAAATGTCAACATTTTTTCCTGTGCAAATTGTTGTTCCCTCAAGTCTGTCTGTCCAGGTGAGAAATAAGCTCTCCACTTGAAGAATTTTGCATTAGTGTCTTGGGCATCATAAGATTGTTTTCTACTATGTGGGACAGGGTGCTTGAAAACAAAGATTCCAAGGTTGAATGTACCTGAATTCAAATGCTAATCCTATCTCTTAGGAGTTGTGGGACTAGGTAAATTGGGTCAATCAAGATTCAATTTCCTTTATAATTAAATGAGGGATAACCAGAGCAATTCCTGGCCCAATAAAGCTTTTGTGGAGATTCTATGCAAAAACACATGTTTAGTACTAGATGAGGAAGCAGAACTGTGGTTCAAGTGGTAGAGTACCAGCCTAGAGTGCAAAACTCAGGGACAGTGCCCAAGACTTGAGTTCAAGCCCAGCACCAGCACACACCCATACCCCACACACACGCACATGTACTAGCTGATATAGTTCTAGACATATTGTAAGTTCTTCATAAATGTCAGCTGTTGTTACTCCTCTATTATCTAGAGAAGGGACAGATCTACAAGAGAGATTCAGATGGTTTTTACCAAGAGGTTGTTAAGACCAGGGGATAGATGATTTTTCTTAGAAAACTAATTGTAAGCTCGGCACCAGTGGCTTATGTATGTAATCCCCCTAGCTACTCAGGAGGCTGAGATCTGAAGATAGCAGTTCAAAGCCAGTCCATGCAGGAAAAAGTCCATGAAACTTAACTTCAACCAGAAAACCGGAAATGGCACTGTGGCTCAAAGTGGTAGCATGCTAGCCTTGAGCTGAAGAGCTCAGCAACAGTGTTCAGGCCCTGAGTTCAAGCCCCACAGCTTACAAAAAAAAAGAAAATTTATTGTAAAATGTAGAGAGCTGAGGTTGGCATCCTAGGAGAGTTCAACTTCCAGGAAGAAGGCAGAAGTGCAGGATTCTAAGAATACAATGGAGAATAAAATGAAATGGCTAAAGTAGCAGATGCTCTATGGAGCATTGCAAGAAGGCAATGAGGTTCTACAAGAGAATAATACACAGAAAAATCAAGTAGGTTCAACTCAAGTCCATTAACTTTCACAGTATGAAAATCAACTGAGATCTCTAGAGGGTGTCCATGGATAAAGAGGCTGCAAGAAATACAGTGATGGTGATGATGGGAATGAGGAAGTAAAGGTAGTGGGCGCAGACTATCCAAAAGTCTATACATATGTTTGCCTATAAGACACGAGAGAGGGTAGTAGCATGAGAGAGATAGTCTTAATGGACATGTCTTTGTCTCTTTCCCTTCCCTTTACTTTCTTTTTCATTTTTCTTTTTCCTAAAGATAAGAATTATTTGGGCTGTACATAAGCTGAGAAGTAGTCACAGTAGAGGTTGGGATTGGGAGAGAAAGGATAGGCAATTAATATAATGAAGCAGGAGAGGAAAGATTCAGATCAAAGTGTGTGAATTAGCTTTGTTTGACTGGTCAAGAGATCAGGAGGGAAGAAAAGAGGCTAATAGGGAAACTGTGACTCTTGTATCTTTGACTCTTCAGAACTCAAAAGGACAGAAGGTTTGATGCTTTTGAAATGTGTCAGGCCTCCAGGAAATGTCAGAGTGAGGAAGGACTAAAGAAAATTTTGGGGAGTAAGCTATAGGAATAAGGTTATCTTGTTCATTACATGAGTTTTCTGATACAGAAGTAATGAAGTCTGATATAGGGGCCAGGGCATGAGAAAAGTGAAAAGGCCAAGGTGTACAGAGCTATGAGTGTATAGGAAGGGAATACCTGTGGCTGGATTAGCAGAGGATTGAAGTACCACTTGCTATCAAGTGACAACCAGTAATTCACTTGAATTAATGCTATTTCTGCCTCTCCTGAAGAAGGGTCTGATTCTTTCCATTCATTTGTACTGAAGCAACTGGAAAGTAGTAAGTAGAAGAGCCTCATTGATTGATTATATATCCTCCTATTCCCCTTGCCCACCCTTTCAGCCTAATTTAGGCAAAATCTGCTTGGCAGTCAGCTGGGCTGGGGTGTTTAAATGACCTTTGCCAGTTCTCTCTTTGCAGACTTCAACTTCAATCTTATCTGGCCCAGCTGGAAGCCAGAGGCAAAAACTATAGGGAGGGGCAGGTCTTGTCTGGAAGGTTCTGGTACCCTGTTAACACTCTTATGGAACCAATATCTCCCAGTGGAAAACTGACTACATAGTTGAAAATACAAGCTTTGTTCTTTGGGAGCTTACCTCTTAGCAGACAAACAGGGAAATCACTAACTATATGTCTTGCAAAGGGAACAAAGGCCAGCTTGACCCCTGAATAGAAATAAATAACCCACATGGTTTCGTGTGTGTGTGTGTGTGTGTGTGTGTGTGTGTGTGTGTGTGTGGTATGGTGTGTGTGTTTGTATGTGTGTGTTTGTGTGTGTAGCAGTCCTGGGATTGAATTTAGGGCCTATGCACTGTCCCTGAGCCATTAAGCACAAGGGCAGGATTCCAGGAGTGAGTCATGGGTGGCAAGCCCCCCATGGTTTCTTATTGAGTTGTGAATTTGTCTGCTTCTTTCTCAGTTTCCTCCTCTACTCACTGACTTGGAGCAAGAGGAGCCTCATATTCAAGCCTTCAAATTCCAAGACTAAAGGAATGAAGTATCATTGAGGTCCTACTTGGTACCAGGTACTACTATTTTATGTTTATTTGGAACATATTAGACTTAAGACACTTGACCTCTTTCAATCTCAACTATTTTGTTTCGAAGTTGATGACACAGAATTTTATTAGAAAGTTTTTTTTATTAGTTTAGTTGTTTATTAAGCAATTAATGCTTTCTATGATTATTTTAAAATTTAATTAAAGTATTTTGTGTAGGGAGCCGGCAGTAAAGTTTATCCTGACCTCTGACTCAAGGAATGTGTTAAGATATGGCTTAATTGACAGACAGCACTTACCAAGATGTTTTACTGTGTCCATAGGAGCCTGGTTTATGTTAACCATTCAGCCTTGTCTTGTTTTACTGCCTCTTCTTATTTACCGACTTAAAAGGCTTTCTTATTTTCTTAAACTTTAGTAACCCTATGCCATTCCCTGGTTCCCAAACTGCATATAAGCTGGAAGTTAAGAATAAGCGGGGCTGCAGACTTGAGCGGAAGTCTCGAGCTGCAGACCTCCCGAACCCCATCTTTTGTCTTTTGTCTTTTGTCTCTTGTTTTGTATTTTCCTTTTCCTTTTATCCTCGCCCCCTCAATCAGGATTCCCTTTCACTGCCGGCAGGCTCCGGCAATTTTGTGCTAGTCTTGAATTCAGAGCCTTAGGCTCCCACTTGGATTTTTGGTAAAGGCTGGGGCTCTACTACTTGAGCCACCATTCTATTTCCAGTTTTTGTTGCTTAATTTGAGATAAGAATCTCACAGGCTTTCCTTGCCCAGGCTGGCTTTGAATCATGATCCTCAATCTCAGGCTCTTGAATAGGTAGGATTACAGGCTTGAGCCACCAGCACCAGACTTCCTCACAACTTGTTATTACTTACAAGGTTTAATAGTACTAGAAACAGACATTGCTTTTCATATAGGAGAATACTCTCTTGTGATAAGACTATGTAAATTGACGCACAAGTAACTTTTTCACCTGGCAAGCAATAGCTCCGCCTACAGGTAAGTTTGGGGAATGCCTTCTACCTTTATTTCAGGATTGAGATGGATTTGGTATGGCCTTACCAAGTCCCTGCAAAAGTAAGTAAAGCTGTTTGGGAACTATGGAAATTCTAATGGAGCCATTATACTGGCCCCCATGGAAGTGCTATTAACAGATGGGGAAACTTGCTCTAAAAACAAACAATAACTTTAAAGAAAAGAGGCCTTTAAAGGAATTCAGCCAATTCTATGCATGTATTTGGAACATGGACTTAATCTTGCCAGCCACCCTATAATACAAGAATATTGCTAGT